>NC_056442.1:32901109-33066109 GCF_018296145.1 Oncorhynchus tshawytscha
CTCACACACACACACACCTCTCACACACACACACCTCTCACACACACACACCTCTCACACACACACACACCTCTCGCACACACACACACACACACACACACACACACACACACACACACACACACACACACACCTCTCACACACACACACCTCTCACACACACACACACACCTCTCACACACACACACACACACACACACACACACCTCTCACACACACACACGCACACACACACACACACCTCGCACACACACACACACACACACACCACACACACACACACACACACCTCGCACACACACACACACACACCTCTCGCACACACACACACCTCTCACACACACACACACACACACACACCTCTCGCACACACACACACACACACACACACACACACACACACACACCTCTCACACACACACACACACACACACACCTCTCACACACACACCTCTCACACACACACACACACCTCGCACACACACACACACACACACACCTCTCACACACACACACACACACCTCTCGCACACACACACACACCTCTCGCACACACACACACCTCTCACACACACACACACCTCTCACACACACACACACACACACCTTCACACACACACACCTCTCACACACACACACACACACCTCTCACACACACACACACACACCTCTCACACACACACACACACCTCTCACACACACACACACACTCACACACACACACACACACACACACTCTCTCACACACACACACACACACACACACACACACTCACACACACACACACCTACTACATTACACACCTCTTCACACACACACCTCGCGCACACACACACACACACACCTCTCACACACACACACACACACACCTCTCACACACACACACACACCTCTCGCACACACACACACACACACTCACACACACACACCTCTCACACACACACACACACCTCACACACACACACACCACACACACACCTCTCGCACACACACACACACACACCTCTCGCACACACACACACACACACACACACACACACACACACACACACACACACCTCTCGCGCACACACACACACCACTCACACACACACACACACCTCTCGCACACACACACACACACACACCTCTCTCACACACACACACACACACACACACACACACACCACACACACACACTTCGCACACACACACACACACACACACACACCTCGCACACACACACACACACCTCTCGCACACACACACACCTCTCACACACACACACCTCTCACACACACACACACACACACACACACACACACACACACCTCGCGCACACCTCGCACACACACCCACACACCTCTCACACACCCACACACCTCTCACACACCCACACACCTCTCACACACCCACACACCTCTCACACACACACACCTCTCACACACACACACCCTCTCACACACACACACTCTCACACACACACCCCTCTCACACACACCTCTCTCACACACACACACACACACACACACACACACACCTACCTTTTTGCAACAAGCGGTTTTTAATTTTAAAATGTAATTTAAATCAGAAGCCACTGCCAGATTTCCTGCCAGTATCCTGCCTTGGTAAATCATGCTGTTAGGTACTTGGTTGTAATCAGTGTCTTATGTGTGAGTGGATTCTCGGCCCTCACTAGCACAAAAACTAAATGCAGGCACAGAGTGTGTGGGAAATTATTTAAGACAGACTCTCCAATACAACCCAACATTGCAGAGTTGTGCATCCTTTCAAGCACACCCTTCATTAACCTGTGGTGAGTTATTCACCATTTTTGATGAACAAATAAGGGTTTTATATGTAAGATGGCTAAATAAAGAGCTACATCATTGATTATTATTATTTGTGCCCTGGTCCTATAAGAGCTCTTTCTCACTTCCCACAAGCCGGGTTGTGACAAAATCACACGTTTCATAAATGTTTTGCATAGTGTGTGTGGCAGGCTTACAATGATGGCAAATAACAGCATTTGAGAGTGCGCTGACCCTGGTGCTAGAGGGGGTACGCAGCTGGAGGTTGAATGTTTAAAGGGGTACGGGACTATAACAAGTTTGGGAACCACTGCTCTAGACTATACTTGCCTGTTTTGTCACAAAAACTAACTACAAAGTTCTTGCTTGAGAAATTGCTCTTTGCTAAGAAGCTATTTGTTTATTTTTGACCATTTTAATTGAAAACAATCAACCACAGTAAGGTACTTAGACACCCAGAAATGATTTGATATGGAGATAAAAAGGTCCAATGCGGATGTTAAGACGAAGCAGACAATGTGAGAGAAAGTAAGAAAGCAGACAATGTGAAAGACACACACTAATGAGAGTTATTACAGTGCACCAGGAGGAGGGCAGCCAGCAAGAAACCTAACATTCAGCAGGACCACATACAGGGTGACATTTACACAGCTCCAGGGGCCAGAGCCATACATGCGCCATAATTAGGGGAGGGGGGGGGGCACAGAGTCCAGCGTCATACATTTGTTTTGCCTATGATTAGATCTCTGGCAGCAACGACTTTTAATACATCAACCTCAGTGTATAAGAACTCAACTTCAGTAACTCACTGCTTATCAGAGAGTTTTTCTCTGTGCTTGATACACACGATTATCTAACTGGCTGTGTGATATTATATCAGTCCGACTCTCATTCAGCTTTCAAGCCAACAAATTCTTTGTTTGAAAATACATCCTTTCTTTAAAAAAGGTCTGGAACAGTTGATTTTCCAAGTGAGCATCAAAGCACAGAATTTAGTTCCATGCAATATCTTTGGGGACATCCGAAGCAGAGCCACAAAACCCTGCTCTGACTAGTGGTCAGTAACTTGCCTGCCAAGGGAACAGCAGCTGTCATGGCAACCTTTATATTGAGATAGAGGCTCGACTGAGTGGAAAAGATCCACAGTGACCCGGAGAGGGTCACGGTGCCATTGGTTTTTGTGTGTGTGCTCTGAGTGGGCTGGTGCTGCAGGGCACCACCCCAAACGTGAGAGCAGAATAGGGCATTAAGGGCACACATGCACAGTCTGAGGGGGAGAGCGGAGTCACAGTCAGTTTCATACACACATTCATGAATATCTCTGTTAAACTTTGTTCTTATATCTTTCTCCATGTCCCTCTCTCTTCTCACACAACTTTTTTTCTACACCTGCATTCTCTCTTCATTGAAAAGCAAAGAATATCTCCCTATTCAAACCTGGCACGGCTGCTGAGAAAATGAGATAAATCAAATTCAGCCTGTCCCCTAAGCAACCTCTCCATTAAACAAGTTACAGACTGCAGTAGATAAGAAGAATTTCCTATCTGGGTCCAAGTAACAGCAGAGGACACAGACAGACACTCAGAAAGAAATAAAGCTCGTGACAGATACAGCCTCCGGAAGATCCATTACCCCGGGCAAAAGAAAGGAGTGTAGGATGGAGAGAGAGAGACAGGAGAGATGGCGCAAGAGAGAACGAAGGCTTGCGAGCGTGAGCTGGAGAGTGTCAAAGAGAGAGAGGGATGGAGAGAGAGCGAGAGGGGGATGAGAGAGAGTGTGTAAGAGATTGAAAGAGGGATGGAGAGAAGTAGAGAGTGTGTGGGAGTACTGAGACCCTGGGCCTGTACATATCATCTATACTAGGCCTACTCTAACCACAACCTCTTCAATTTCCATCTTTAAAACATACAGCAGCAGTCCCATAAATATACTGAGTATGTAAATATAATGAACTGGAGGCTACAGTTGAAGTCAGAAGTTTATATACACCTTAGCCAAAATACATTGTCAGTTTTTCACAATTCCTAGTAAAAATTCCCTGTCTTAAGTCATTTAGGATCACCACTTTATTTTAAGAACGTGAAATGTCACAATAGTAAAGAGAATTACTTCAGCTCTAATTTCTTTCATCACATTCCCAGTGGGTCAGACGTTTACATGCTACCAAATACTAATTGAGTGTATTGCCATTAAATTGTTTAACTTGGGTCAAATGTTTCAGGTAGCCTTCCACAAGCTTCCCACAATCAGTTGGGTGAATTTTGACCCATTCCTCCTGACAGAGATGGTGTTACTGAGTCAGGTTTGTAGGCCACCTTGCTTGCACACGCCTTTTCTGTTCTGCCCACACATTTTCTATAGGATTGAGGTCAGGGCTTTGTGATGGCCACTCCAATACCTTGACTTTGTTGTCCTTAGGCCATTTTGCCACAACTTTGGAAGTATGCTTGGGGGTCATGGTCCAGTTGCAACCAAGCTTTAACTTCCTGACTAATGTCTTGAGATGTTGCTTCAATATATTCACAATTTCCCTTCCTCATAATGCCACCTATTTTGTGAAGGGCACCAGTGCCTCCTGCAGCAAAGCACACCCACAACATGATGCTGCCACCCCTGTGCTTCACAGTTGGGATGGTGTTCGTCGGGTTGCAAGCCTCCCCCTTTTTCCTCCAAACATAATGATGGTTATTATGGCCAAACAGTTCTATTTTTGTTTCATCAGACCAGAGGACATTTCTCAAAAAAGTACGATTTTGTCACCATGTGCAGTTGCAAACCGTAGTTTTAGGGAAGGCAGTTTTGGAGCAGTGGCTTCTTCCTTGCTGAGCAGCCTTTCAGGTTGTCGATATAAGACTCGTTTTACTGTGGATATAGATACTTTGTACCCGTTTCCTCCAGCATCTTCACAAGGTCCTTTGCTGTTGTTCTGGGACAATAGTGCGCTTTTCGCACCAAAATAACATTAATCTCTAGGAGACAGAACGCGTCTCCTTCCTGAGCAGTATGACTGCTGCGTGGTCCCATGGCGTTTATACTTGCGTACTATTGTTTGTACAGATGAACGTGGTACCTTCAGGATGAACCAGACTTGTGGAGGTACACAATTTTTTTTCTGAGGTCTTGGCTGATTTTTGGATTTTCCCATAATGTCAAGCAAAGAGGCACTGAGTTTGAAGGTAGGCCTTGAAATACATCCACAGGTACACCTCCAATTGACTCAAATTATGTCAATTAGCCTATCAGATGCTTCTAAAGCCAATACATTGTTTTCTGGAATTTTTCAAGCTGTTTAAAGGTACAGTCAACTTAGTGTATGTAAACTTCTGACCCACTGGAATTGTGATACAGTAAATAAGTTAAATATTCTGTCTGTAAACAATTGTTTGAAAAATTACTTGTCATGCACAAAGTCGATGTCCTAACCGACTTGGCAAAACTATAGTTTGTTAACTTAAGGATGACGCAGAATGCTGTTCCCATGCAGGAACAACACTCAGCGGATTTCAGAGCGCCACCTATAGTTTTTGATAAAACTCATAATTTCATTAAACTTTCATTAAAATACACATTCAAGGTAGTGAATTAAAGCTACACTCGTTGTGAATCTATCCACCAAGTCAGATTTGTAAAATGCTTTTCGGCGAAAGCATGAGAAGCTATTATCTGATAGCATGTACCCCCAAAATACTGCAACGTCACCTAACACGACGGATTTTGCGGTAGCCGGCGCTACCCAAAACGCAGAAATAAAATATAAAACATTCATTACCTTTGACGAGCTTCTTTCTTGGCACTCCTAGATGTCCCATAAACATTTATTTGGGTCTTTTTTTCGATTAAATCGGTCCATATATAGCCTAGATATCGATCTATGAAGACTGTGTAATCAAGGAAAAAACTGAGTTTGATAACGCAACGTCATTTTTAAAAATTAAAAAAGTCGACGATTAACTTTCACAAAACACTTTGAAATACTTTTGTAATGCAACTTTAGGTATTAGTAAACGTTAATAATCTATCAAAATGATCACGGGGCGATGTATATTTTTAGCTTCACGTCTTGAAATCATGTCCGGATATGTCTCAACCAAAACATCCTGTCGGAGACCGGAATAAATCGGCTGCCTTGTTTCGGTTTGACCAAGAAACAAATCCGAGACAAATGCCAAGACTGTTGACATCGTGTGGAAGCTGTAGGTATTGCAACCTCGGCCCCATTTAATGTTGGTCACTTTTAACAATGGGTTGAAGTGGCGCATGGATATATTTTCCCATTTTCAGTGATCAGATTTTCCTGCACTTTTCGATGAAACGCACGTTCTGTTATAGTCACAGCCGTGATTTAACCAGTTTTAGAAACGTCTGAGTGTTTTCTATCCACACATACTAATCATATGCATATACTATATTCCTGGCATGAGTAGCAGGGCGCTGAAATGTTGCGCGATTTTTAACAAAAAGCTGCGAAAATTCGCAGCCTCCCTAAGAGGTTTTAACAAGAAATTTGTGGAGTGGGTGGAACACGAGTTTCAATGACTCCAACCTAAGTGTATGTAAACTTCCAACTTCAACAGTATATTGTTCAAATGGCTTAAACATACGGAGTACACACACGTCAAAAGTTTGGACACATCTACTCATTCAAGGGTTTTTCTTTATTTGTAATATTTTCCCCATTGCAGAATCATAGTGAAGACGTCAAAACTATGAAATAATACATGTGGAATCATGTAGCAACCCAAAAAAAGTGTTAAATCAAAATATATTTTAGATTCCTCAAAGTAGCCACCCTTTGCCTTGATGACAGCTTTGCACACTCTTGGTATTCTCTCAACCAGTTTCACCTGGAATGCTTTTCCAACAGTCTTGAAGGAGTTCCTCACATATGCTGAGCACTTGTTGGCTGCTTTTCCTTCAGTCTGCTGTCCAACTCATCCCTAACCATCTCAATTGGGATGAGGTCAGGTGATTGTGGAGGCCAGATCATTTGATGCAGCCCTCCATCATATCAAATTTGATTAGTCACTCCCTCTCCGGCTGTTCTTAATGGCACACACCTGTCAACCTCATTACGCGCATAATGACACTCACCTGGACTTCATCATCTCCTTGGTTACCTGCCCTTTATGTCACTTCCTTTGGTTCCTTTCCCAGGCGTCATTGTTTCTGTTCGTTGTTTGTGATACGTGTTGGTTTCATTTATTTATTAAAACACTCACTCCCTGAACTTGCTTCTGAATCTCATCGCACATTGTTACAGGGAGTGGAAACAGGATGATCACTGAATGTCTGCATCCCCCAGATGCACTGGATCCTGCTTTAAGTGGATTGTGGTTGGTGTAACTGGAAGGTTGTTGAGCCACATGGTGAATGAACTGTGAAGGATACAGACCTCTCTAATTTGGTAAGTAAAGTTCAGGATAGGCAATCTGACCAGAGAACACAGAGCTCTCAGACACAGATAAAACCATGAGGAACCACTGAAAATCAAAAGATCTTGCTGTGCCTCCTTTCTTTCTTGTACATTTTCAGTTTCATCTTAATTATGAATCGTCTGTCTGTGTACAGAGTGTATGCATGTCTGATTCAACCAACCAACTCAAAAAGGTCAAGCTCTCATCCTAAATGAGCATGTATAGTCAGGACGGTGTCTGTCTGGCTGTGAGTGTCCATTTATCTGTATTCTGTCAGTATCACAGTTTTACATTTCCAGTAGAAAAATACTGACAAAGCAGCCCTTGTCTTATTAGCATAACACGGTTCATAGCCAAAGACATGAAGCAATATTCTCCAACAGCAGGGCAACATAAAGAGAACCACAACTATTTTATAAAGCAAAATAAATGAATTACCATCCTACCTCGTAAGATGAAACGACTACAATAACGTCTGTGGTAATGAGGGCAGTTACAGCAGTAAGATCTGAGGGTGTCTACGAGTGTTCTTTCCATTATTAAAACGACATGTGTTTTAACAAGCTGTTTTGGCAGGGTTAAAGCGATTAAGTTGGAACAGTTTGCCAACATTCAGGATTTTTTTCAGTTACAGATGTCATATTTTCTTACCAAAAGACCTTGGAAAAATACACAGGGTCTTACAGTAGTGCTAAGCTCTACCGTCAGATACAATAATTCACTTGACAAAGTGCTGGGGTTATTTCACAAAGGGTAACTAGGGTTAGCTGGTCTTCAAAGGGATGAGGCAACTGAAGGATAGCACTGTATTGTACAGACAAATCCAGTTCAGGGAAACAGTATGATCAACCTGGGGATGTCCGACTAAAAATCATCTTGGGTCGACAGAGTTGTCTGTTCTTTCAACCAATCGATTGGTCTAAATAAAAAAAAATCCATAGACGCATCCTGAGTGTTTTAATCAAATCAACTACATGCACTGAGCTTGTCTGATGCTTTAAGGGAACTGTTTGATGAAATAATTATGACTAGAGGGAGTCTGACCACAATTGATTTGATTGTGCCACCTGGCTCAGACTTGTGTTAAAAAAAAAAAAGACAGCGAGTGACTGAATAGCACCTGATGTCCCCCTCTCCTCCCTGCTGCAGCGACCACCACACTTCAATGTGTATAGTGCTGTCTGTGTTGAAGCAGCAACATAATTACAGCCATTTGTCAAGAGCTTTTACCAAAATCCCTAATTTGTTTAGGAACACTCCCAATTCCCTCAACCTTTGCTCTCTTTACGTGACATGTATGCTTTGCATGCAAGTGACCAATAGGGCCTGACCTATAGCATATCCATTTAAAGATTTGTTTACTTTTACCCCTTTAAGATATCCAAATTAGTAGTTAGTCTTGTCCAATCGCTGCAACTCCCCTACGGACTCGGGAGAGGCGAAGGTCGAGAGCCATGCATCCTCCGAAACACAACCCTGCCAAGCCGCACTGCTTCTTGACACACTGCTCGCTTAACCCGGAAGCCAGCCGCACCAACGTGTTGGAGGAGACGCCGTCCAGCTGGCGACCGAAGTCAGCTTGCAGGCACCCGGCCCACCACAAGGAGTTGCTAGAGCGCAATGGGACACCTGTATGGGACACCTGTCATGTGCCTTTTACTGAAGAGTGGCTTCCGCCTGGCCACTCTACCATAAAAGGCCTGATTAGTAGAGTGCAGCAGAGATGGTTGTCCTTTTGGAAGGTTCTCCCATCTCCACAGAGGAACTCTGGAGCTCTGTCAGAGTGACCATCAGGTTCTTGGTCACCTCCCTGACCAAGGCCCTTCTCCCCCGATTGTCAACTGTGGAACCTTATATAGACAGGTGTGCCTTTCCCAATCATGTCTGATAGAGAAGTCCATCACTGGCTGCGGGCAGCATTTGGTACACTAACACACACACATTTCAGCGCGCCTCCCTGCTCCGTTATCAGCTACGTTAACAATGTGGGTCGACACACAAGTTAACATCCCCATCTTTGACTTTGTAGTGCCTGTCCCGAATGGCCTAAATGGCATTTTGAATGACACCATGTCAGTAGTGATGTGATTTTGTAAATGTTATATTGGTAGATTGTGTCATGAAAAACATGTTGCAATGTATATACTTCAGTATGTTTAGCTGAATGGAAAATGTAGGCTTCCAATAGGTACTTGCTTAATTAGTGATGATTATGTTCTGATGGGAGGGGCTTCCCCTACAAAATGAGCCTCTCTTTTGTTCAAGGGGGAGCTATTTTGGGATTGAGCTGTCGATGGGGCAGCATTGTTTTTAAGCTGTCCCCATAATGGATACTTTGGATGGCAGTACTGTCGTTTTTCTTCCGGATTCACTATGTAAATAAACACCCAGAAGTACAAAAGTACTTTTGCGGCTCCGCCATCTTTTTATTTGATAGAGGTTAGGTTTTTCAGTTTAGCCTTCTGGCCCAGTCTACGTGACAATGTCCAATCAATTGAATTTACCACAGGTGGACTCCAAATTGTAGAAACATCAAGAATGATGAATGGAAACAGGATGCACTGTAGCTCAATTTCAAGTCTCATAGCAAAAGGTTCTGATGTAAAAGGTATGTCTTTTATAAATTTGCAAAAATGTTTAAAAAAATGTTTTGTCATTATGGGTTAATGTGTAGATTGAATACTTTCCAAATGCACTGTAGCTCCTTTACTGAGGGATGGATAACTTGTGAAACCGGTGTGGATTCTGTTGTCTTTCATCTATGAAGCTATTGTTGTAGGGGGCATTTCTGCCTACTAGCAAAAAATGGGTCCTACAACATTATCAGTAAAAGTTAATGTATAAATAACTCAACAATTTAAAACAATGCATCATATCATATAAAAGTGGATGGATCTCCTTCTCTGTTGGAGCAGGAATCTCAATGCTGCTGACCTCAGTCTGAATTCTCAGGCTTTAACTCTATTAATAGTTTAAAGTCCAGACGTTAGAGTTTGAGCAAGCCTCTCACCCAGTCCCAAGCAGACCTGGCACGATGGGCCAAGCCAGTCCCGGCGCAAGCAGGGAGAAGAGAGCAGGCAAATGGAAGGAGAAAAACCATCCTGTTACTTCACTCCAAATCTGCTCCAAATGCTGCCTCGCGGTCACACTTATACAGCTGCCGCTTAAAGCTAAAGTGTCATGGTCAAAGAGGGCAGGAGAGAGAGGGCTCGCAGAGGGCTTTGTGCCTCACGTCAAAGGCAGAAGACCTTAACACTGCCAAAAGGTATTCTGAAAACAGCCATAGAATAATAGCTAGAGGGTAGACCTATGTGAAACAGAAGCAACTGTTAAATGAGTTCAACTTTTCCAAAGATGTTTAACTTGTCATAGCAAAATGTACCAAAACAACCCTGGGGCCATATTCACAGTCTGATGTTTTTGGACCAGAAAAACTTCCAAAACTGTTAACACAAAAATATACCTAATTTTATTGTGACAGAATAAACATATTTAACTGCTTCTTGGAACCACACAGGAATCTTGGTAATTATGAGGTTTGCTTTGTTTGTGTAATGTGTGTTTGACATGCACTGTCTTATGATGTGATGTTATGCAATGCCAGTGTTTCTCTCTCCAGGCCCACTCATGGTGCAACTATTCCGAAAGAGAACAATGTCCCAACAAGAAAAAGTAAGTTTCAAAATGTCCACAGGGGTCATTTTTAGAAGAGCTACGCCTTACTATCCTTTAAAGAACGACCAATTGACCGAACCCAACCGTCATTCCTAACCCACAATCAGTAATCCACTCTCCCCTGTGGTCATGGGATGAAAACACACAGTATAGACCCTCCTCCTTCGTCATGTGTCAAACTTCTATGGCTTGCCAGTTGGGTTTCATTCTGTACTCAACACTGACTGGTCACATTCAATGGTTACATAGATATCGTAGATGGGCCGGGCGGCCCAAGAGGGCAGGTGCCAGTCTTCCGTCATCGTGACAGCAGTGGAACAGGTGGAGTGGCGTCTGACTGCATTCCTCTCTGGCAGAGGAGAGTTGTGCTGCAGTAAGATACTTAGGGCATTCCATTTACATCTCTGCTCATAGAAAACGTAATCCTGTTTCCATGGTGGAGGAACAATAGAGGACATTCCAGAACACTTAAAATTCCAGAGTTTCTTGAAATACAGTAATTGAGATGTGTGTGTGTGTGTGTGTGTGTGTGTATAGTACACTTGCACACCGAAGGCATTCACAAACAAAAGGCAGGTGTGTGTGCGTCGGCGCATGTGTATATCCAGCAATAATTATAACTGAGCCATTCAGTAGAAGTATGACAGAGTGAGCTGAGAGCGTTATGAGCCTAACACCATCATACCAAATGGTCAGGGCATAAATCAAATGCAGACGGGACATTATTTGCTTGACTTCTGCCAACCAACCTTACCTTCTTTTCCTGCCATCTCAAGAAATTGACAGTTCCATGTCAACTTAGCCACACACACACACACACACACACACACACACGATGGATCAACAGCAGGGCTATACCTCAGGGTAAGTTCTAGTTCTGTGATGTTGTGAAGATGACACACCAAACCAGACTAAAGCGTCTCATCCGAACCCTCTCCAGTCCATCTCAACAAGAGAGACTGGAGTTGGAGTCAGATCCCCTCTTACTCTACTGATGACACCACTAAGGGATGTGTGTGTTTGGGTGCGTGGGTGTAGATGCGTTTCAAGTTTCACAAATCTCAGGATGTGTGTGAGCGAGGGTTCCAATTTCCCTGGATCTCTACCTGTAGTATGAAGTCATGGTGCTGCTGAGCCCCCCTGATAAGGGGAACAGAGGGGAGAAGGAGGGGTATGGTTTACCCAAAGTCCTCTTGGAATTAGTGACTTACAAGGGGCTTACAACAAGCAAAGCTGGGTAGATTGGGAAAGCTCTCTCTCTGATTACCATTCACTCTGGGCGTCCCAACACTGTTTGTGCGTGCACACACACATTTTTTGGGTTGGTTTTAAAACAAAACACCCTGCTGTGCAATCTACAGAACAATACCCAGGCAGGATGCATTGATAATGAATAATTGATCACAGCAGTAGCAATAAGATCACCCTGTGTGCACCCCCCGTAACAGGCATTACTAATAGTGGGTTCCAGCTGGGTTCTCATCTCGCAGACAGGAATAAAGAACTCTCCAGGAAGAAGAGAGGCGGGGGTGTATGGTTCATGATTAACTACTCATGGTGTGATAACATACAGAAACTCAAGTCCTTTGGTTCACCCGACCTAGAATACTTCAATCAAATGCAGACCATATTGCCTCCCAACAGCATTCTCTTCGGTTATAGGCACAGCCGTGTATATTCCCCCTCAAGCCGATACCACGACGGCCCTCAAAGAACTACCCTGGACTTTATGCAAACTGGAAACCACATTGCCTGAGGCAGCATTTATTGTAGCTGAAGAACTTAAAGCAAATTAGAGAAAAAAAGCTACTGAAGTTCAACCAACACATTGACAGTAGTACTCGCTTAGGAAAAACACTAGATCACTGCTACTCACCTTTGAGCAGCCTACAAGGCCCAGATCAGATAACGACTCCCTTCATATAGGCAGAAACTCACAGGAAGTACCCGTGCTAAGGTCTATTCAACACTGGTCTGACCAATTGGAATCCATGCTTTTTACCCCTTTTCTCTCCAATTTCATGGTATCCAATTGGTAGTCTTGTCCCATCGCTGCAACTCCCATACGGACTCAGGAGAGGCGAAGGTTGAGAGCCATGCGTCCTTCGAAACACGACCCAGCCAAGCAGCACTGCTTCTTGACAGAATGTCCACTTAACCTAGAAGCCAGCCGCACCAATGTGTCGGAGGAAACACGTACACCTGGCGACTGTGTCAGCATGCATTGCGCCCGGCCTACCACACCACAGGAGTCGCTAGAGCGCGATGGGACAAGAAAATCTCAGCCTGCCAAACCCGAACGACCCTGGGCCAATTGTGCGGCCAGCTGTGACACAGCCTGGGATCGAACCCGGATCTGTAATCACGCCTCAGATTGCTGCGCCACTCGGGAGGCCCCTGCAAAATGATTTTAACAAAACAATTGGTCCCCCGAAATATGAGTCTCGATTGAATTTCAAAATCCCGATGTGGCCCTCGAGCCAAAAGTTAGCCCACCCCTGCCCTAGACCCACTTCAAATTTGCTTACCGCCCCAATAGATCCACAGACAATGCAATCGCACTGCCCTATCCCATCTGGACAAGAGGAATACCTATGTAAGAATGCTGTTCATTGACTATAGCTCAGCACACCATAGTACCCTCAAAGCTCATCATTAAGCTTGGGGCCCTGGATCTGAACCCCACCCTTTGCAACTGGGTCCTGGACCGCCCTGACGGGCCACCCCCAGATGGTGAAGGTAGGAAACACCTCCACTTCGCTGATCCTCAACACAGGGGCCCAAAAAGGGTGCGTGGTCAGCCCCATCCTGGACTCCCCGTTCACGCACGCCTCAAATTCAATCAAGTTTGCAGACGACACCAACGGTAGTAGATCTGATTACCAACAATGACAAGACAGCCTACAGGAAGGAGGTGAGGGCCCTGGCAGAGTGGTGCCAGGAAAATATCCTCTCCCTCAAAGTAAACTAAATGAAGGAGATGATCATGGACTTCAGGAAACAGCACAGGGTGCACCCCCCTATCCACATCGATGGGACAGCAGTTGAGAAGGTGGAAAGCTTCAAGTTCCTCGGCGTACACATCACTGACAATCTGAAATGGTCCACCCACACAGACAGTGTGGTGAAGAAGGTGCACCAGTGCCTCTTTAACCTCATGAGGCTGAAGAAATTTGGCTTGACCCCTAAGAACCTCAAACTTTTACAGACGCACAATTGTTAGCATCCTGGCAGACTGTATCACCGCCTGGTATGCCAACTGCACCTTCCGAAACCGCAGGGCTCTCCAGAGGGTGGTACCGTCTGCCCAACGCGTCACACTGCCTGCACTCCAGGACACCTACAGCATCTGCTGTCGTCACAGGAAGGCCAAAAAGATCAACCACCCAAGCCATGGCCTGTTCACCTTGCTTTCATCCAGAAGGCGAGGTCAGTACAGATGCATCAAAGCTTGGACCAAGAGACTGAAAAACAGCTTCTCTCTCAAGTCCATCAGACTGTTAAATGGCCATCCCTAGCCGGCTACCACCCGGTTACTCAACCATGCAACTTAGAGGCTGCTGCCCTATATACAGTGCCTTGCGAAAGTATTCGCCCCCCCTTGAACTTTGCGACCTTTTGCCACATTTAAGGCTTCAAACATAAAGATATAAAACTGTATTTTTTTGTGAAGAATCAACAACAAGTGGGACACAATCATGAAGTGGAACGACATTATTGGATATTTCAAACTTTTTTAACAAATCAAAAACTGAAAAATTGGGCATGCAAAATTATTCAGCCCCCTTAAGTTAATACTTTGTAGCGCCACCTTTTGCTGTGATTACAGCTGTAAGTCGCTTGGGGTATGTCTCTATCAGTTTTGCACATCGAGAGACATTTTTTCCCATTCCTCCTTGCAAAACAGCTCGAGCTCAGTGAGGTTGGATGGAGAGCATTTGTGAACAGCAAATGCGCACACTTCAAAAAGGGGCTGAAATCAGTGTGCTGTTATGGATGGCCAGATCGCTAGCAACAAAGACAAGAAATTGCCAAGTGGCTCGTTTGATCTTATTATTGATATCATGTTTTTGTTGCGTTTGACTGACTTAACGTCTTTGCTAATATGGCAAAAATGTGTTAGGTAGTTAGCTAACCAACAACTAACGATGTATTTGAGAGACAAGTGCTCATTGTGCAACTTTATTTATGTTTTTAATAAACATTGGAAACTATTGTTTACATGTCAACAATCTAAGCCAACAGTCTGTTTTGTTGCTTAACCACCAACCTGTCTATAAGCAAGCACATTCTTCAGACCAGGTTTAAGTTTGTCTATCAAGCTGTTGTCAAACACTTATCATTTGTCTATCCTAAGACATTCCCTTTGAAACTGACTGGGAAGGACATTGAATTGGAGAGACCAGAGAGAACATCAGTTAGGTGAACTCCGGGACCCGTTCTTTGATAGAGAGGTCACCGCTACTCTGACCCTAGACCTAGCAGTCGGTCTCCTGCCCGGATGTTTTCCCAGCTCCCCTTAAATGACTCTAAAAAGAGAGATGGAAGAGGTTTAATAAGTTTTACTGGTTGAAATGAGGACATCATTAGTTGAAAAATGTCTTTAGGTGTTTAAAAATGTAAACCCAGGACTGGGCATCCATGGTCCGTGTCCTCTCTGTACCCTTCGACGAACCTTTGAAGAATCAACATCAACTCACGTGAATTCACTGAGTGTTGTTCTGCACCCCAGTCACTCACTACCAAAACACACGCAAATCACAATATGTCACAGGCTCCATCACACAAACTGAGAAAAGTGACTGGACACTTCTTTGGATTCATATTTTCAAATCAGACATTGGGACAGACACAGGACAGGTAAAACAACTGCAATGTGGTCCTCCTTACTCACTTAAGGCTAACATGTCATTCTTGTCAGCACAGACAGGGATGGTGCTACAAAAGATTACTGTATGTATTGTTATTACAGATGAATAGAACAGTAGCCAGAAGGAGCAGATCAAATTCCTGTTGATACTCTATTTCAACAGAACTCAAATCTTATACAAACACGGCCCAACTGTCTATGGCAGGAAATCTGTCTAAGTAAGTAATATTGATAATTACAGAAATGTCAACTTTTATGAAAAACCATCTGTCAAAAGACGAAGGAAATAGCTGGGATTAGACTGGCCGCTACCGATTTTATTACATAAAGTAACCCAGCCATAGCCAGCCCTGCATGGAACAGTACATATGTTGTAAATATTTACAAATGATGGCTTTGTGGTTGTGGTTTGGTTTCTGATGTCAGAACTGCATATACAGTTGAAGTCGGAAGTTTACATACACCTTAGCCAAATACATTTAAAACTAATTGTTTCACAATTCCTGACATTTAATCCCAGTAAAAAGTACCTATCTTTAGGTCAGTTAGGATCACCACTTTATTTTAAGAATGTGAAATGTCAGAATAATAGTAGAGTGATTTATTTCAGCTTTACAGTGGGGCAAAAAAGTATTTAGTCAGCCACCAATTGTGCATGTTCTCCCACTTTAAAAATATGAGGCCTATAATTTATCGGTACACTACAAGGTTTATAGGTACACTACAACTATTAGACAAAATGAGAAAGAAAATCCAGAAAATCACATTGTAGGATTTTTTATGAATTTATTTGCAAATTATGGTAGAAAATAAGTATTTTGGCTTATTTCACTGTAGAGCCTCTAGCCCTGCTCACTATACCTTATCCAACCTTTCAGTTCCACCACTCACACATGCGATGACATCACCTGGTTTCAATGATGTTACTAGAGACAATATCGCTCTCATCATCACTCAATACCTAGGTTTACCTCCACTGTATTCACATCCTACCATAGCTTTAAGGTATAATGTACAGCCAAATTTATTTTATTTATTCTTTTTTTTAAGGTATTTTATCGCGCCCAGAAACCTGCTTTTACTCTCTGTTCCAGACGACCAATTCTCATAGCTTTTAGCCGTACCCTTATCCTACTCTGGTGATGTAGAGGTGAATCCAGGCCCTGCAGTGCCTAGCTCCACTCCTATTCCCCAGGCGCTCTCTTTTGATGACTTTTGTAACCGTAATAGCCTTGGTTTCATGCATGTTAACATTAGAAGCCTCCTCCAAGTTTGTTTTATTCACTGCTTTAGCACACTGCCAACCCGGATGTTCTAGCCATGTCTGAATCCTGGCTTAGGTAGGCCACCAAAAAATCTGAAATTTTCATCCCTAACTACAAGATTTTCGGACAAGATAGAACGGCTAAAAGGGGCGGTGTTGCAATCTACTGCAAAGATAGGACAGAACTCTGCAGGCTACGATCCAGGTCTGTACCCAAACAATTTGAACTTCTACTTTGACTCAAATGATGTCAATTAGCCTATCAGAAGCTTCTAAAGCCATGACATCATTTTCAGGAATTTTCCAAGCTTTTTAAAAGGCACAGTAAACTGTGTATGTAAACTTCTGACCAACTGGAATTGTGATACAGTGAATAAGTGAAATAAATCTGTCTAAACAATTGTTGGAAAAATGACTTATGCAAAGTCAATGTCCTAACTGACTTGCCAAAACTATAGTTTGACTATAGTTTGTTAAAAAGACATTTGTGGAGTGGTTGAAAAACAAGTTAATGATTCCAACCAAAGTGTATGTAAACTTCAACTGTATATAGATTGTTGTTGTTGGGGACAGCCATACTGTAGGTTGGTCCCAATACTGTATCCTTGTCTGTACTACTGTAGGTTTGTCTGTACTACTGTAGGTGTGTCTGTGTGTATGAGGCGGACTGTGGATTTGTAATACTGAACCTTAGACAGTAGGGCTGTCCCACTATCGTACCATATCTACCAATCTGTGTGCCAGTTATGGTTTTCAAAAGCAAATGTGAAAAGGTGTAATTTATAATAAACGTCTCCATAGCTCAAAATCATTGTCATGTGAAAATTATGCAAACCTAAAAAGTAACTTCTATTGCATTGCCAACCATGTAAAAATAGCCTACATAGAGCTAACAAATAAAAACATTGCAGCTTCCAAGAATTAAACATCCTGATAAAAATAAATATCCTATAAATCACATTGCAGACAGGCCATGTGTAGCCTATGAACTTGAAACATTGTATAAAATATTCTG
The DNA here is from genome assembly GCF_018296145.1 of Oncorhynchus tshawytscha. NCBI lineage: Eukaryota > Metazoa > Chordata > Actinopteri > Salmoniformes > Salmonidae > Oncorhynchus > Oncorhynchus tshawytscha. Next base: position 32,919,139 of record NC_056442.1, read on the forward strand.
GGCCCTCAGAGTTTCCCAACAGTGAGCTCGGGACAGACACAGCTGTAGGCTATTTATGCAAGGGATAAGAATCAGTGCTGGACTTGGGCAGGAGCTCACTGGAGCTGAGTACCGGCACCTCAAAATGTTCTACTGATTGAGCTCCTGTTCCTCTTATAGAATATTAGCTCAAAAGTACTGAGGAGCTCCTGCACCCAAATATAAACAATTCCAGTACCGGAACCCATTTCAGTCCAAGTCAAGCAAAATAAGAAGGAATCAGGTAGGCCTATTTTATGACGTTTCCACTAGATCAAAGCATGACATTCTCCCCTTTCACACTGAGTGGTTATTGGAAGGGAGAGAGCTGGAAATACATTAAGGAACTATTGTAATTCTCATTTGCTCGCTGTTTGAGGTGAAGACCGGAATAATAATATTGAATGCTTTAACAAATTACCATAACCAAAGTAACAAACATTGTAGATTAGAAAGGATAGGAATGAACAGTGCATGTATTACTGGTGATATGTAATGGGGAATTGATAGACACTAACAATCAAATGCAAACAATTCACACAAGTTATGAAACAATGAATGTGCACAAATTGGCAGGAGAGAGCGCATTCTGGAGAGAGTGCATTGTGCATCTGAGCGCATGGTCAATCTGAAGTCTGCATTGGCCATACAACATTTATGGTGATATGGCCTCAGCAGAAGTTAGGGAATTCATACTTCTTGCACTTCGCGGAGCAGTGCGGTTGTCAAAAAAGTGAGTGTTTTCTACATTCTGTCCCCACCTACCGTCAACCAATCATGTCAATGCAGAGTTGTACAGAGCCCTCCGCATTGTTACAACATTTGGGAGGCGCGTGGCGGTGTGGTACAGAGCTCCATTTGGCTTCTGGAGGCTCCGCAATTGCATCCCACCCTCCATATGGAGCTTCCAATCACCAATCACATTTTCGGATCAAAAGCATAAAAACATATTTGTTACTGAGCGACTAAAACAATCGGCCAGTCAACTAATTGGGGTCAACCCTAACAGACAGGGATACAGTATTGAGACACACCTACAGCAGTACATGCAGGGATACAGTATTGAGACACCTACAGTAGTACAGGCAGGGATACAGTATTGAGACACACCTACAGCAGTACATGCAGGGATACAGTATTGAGACACACCTACAGCAGTACATGCAGGGATACAGTATTGAGACACACCTACAGTAGTACAGGCAGGGATACAGTATTGGACTAGATGTAAACAGTGTGGGCGATCTATCCCATGTGTAATGGAGCCAGGCTAGGACCAGGTGCAGTTTTATGAGCCATGTGTTTGAGTGGTGTGTGTGGTACAGAGGGTGTGTGAGTGGGACAGAGGGGTGTGTGTGTGTGTGTGTGACAGAGGGGTGTGTGTGCGTGTGTGTGTGTGTGTGTGTGTGTGACAGAGGGGTGAGTGTGTGTGTGTGTGTGTGAGAGAGTGAGAGATGCTGGGGTCTCCTGTTTATTTTGGCTGTGTCTAAATGACAGGGAGGGTAGTGTGGCAACTTGAAGTTTCAAAGGGCGGCCGTTCAAAAATCAAGGAAAAAACACATCACACACACCTCAATGACTGACTTCTACTATTGCTACCGCTGCTGTCTCCCTACACACTTCACTGACTGACTTCTACCGCTGCTGTCCCACTACACACTTCACTGGGCTGAGACTCCATGGGAGTTCTGTGGCTGGCCTGTGAATCAGTCTAGCCTCCAATACCTGTGTCATCGCATTGAAGACAACATGTTATCTGGCTATTAAATGTAGTAGCGCCACCAAAACATCACATCCTAATGTTCCCATACACAAATGGTGCAGTCTACACTCTTTTCCCATCACCCCTACCTCCCTCCTGTCATCATGTCACAGCACGCTACCGCATTCCATGCTACAGCTACTACACCAAGCCTCTAAATCGTCACCATGCAGGAGCTGCCCTCCTGTCTCTGTCGGTCTCTGATGGGTGGGATGGAATGACTATTGAGTAACTAGTGGTTTGGTTCAGTCTAGGCACAATGGATGCCAGTGGCTTAGTTGGTGTGGTCTCTGGTCCCTCTCATCTCCTCCATGCTCTTCATCTGCTTGCCACTCTTCTTTGTCTATCATCCACTCTTCTCATCTATCATTCTCTTGATTATCCTCCATCTTTGTCGCCTGGCATTTCCATATGCTGACCTGGTGCATCTGGAAGTGGTTAGGGGTGTGGCTGCAGCTGGGTAGCATTAAGCCTTGCCGCCGTGCTGATTCCGGAAGCGCCACCTGTCACCTCATCTCGTGCACACACACACATGCACGCCAGACTTGGGTTTGTTGTTGAGGTTTATTCCCGAGAGGCTGAGACGAAAGAAAAATTCTCAGAGGTCATTGTCACACTCCATTGAGGGATCTTTGTGCAGCAATTACAAGTTAGAAACATTGTTTGGCTCATGAACAACCACAGAGAGATGTCAGTAACGGTTCTACACCAACAGCTTCACAAATCTGTCTCAGCCAGTCCTATTAGCTTAAACAGGATCTCACAGACAGGTCATGTGTAGTTAACATACTGCAGATCAGATATACCACTGTCTCAGTCTGACAGGGAGTGACTCAGTCTGTCTGGATGTTAGACTGCAGAGAGCAGCGTTGTAGTTAGTGTTCTGTCACTTACTACAACCCCATAAGGCAGACTGACAGGATTGGGTGTCTGTTTCGGAGCCTCAAATCTCAGTGTAGCCGGTGCTATACTGCACCGCTGTAACTCTGCGTTGTGTGTGGTTGATAGAGACTATAAACGTGGACTTTGGAGATCAGGTAGTTTTAATCAAGCAGAACTGACTCTCTGCATCCTGCATCTGCATCCAAAAGGAAATAAAACATTTGTAGAGCACATCTGTTCTGAGAATCGTCGCCTCTTTCTACAACAGATGCACAATAGGAGGGACTGGGATCATTCGAGGAGCTAGCCATCGTTCACACATACAATAGCCTGCTAATACCGTAGCTAGCTATTAACCACATGTTGAATTCAGAATGTTGATATCATCCTAAAAATTACAAGTGCATCTTAACAAGACCATCCACTTATGAGTAACCTCTAAATATACATGAACAAAACACTGTGGGTATGACTTTGTACTTAAAAGAATCAAACTTTTCTGAAGACAGAAAAGGCGTGCCTACCTCTCTCAGTGCATCAAAATGATTTGAGCACGAGCACGCCGGGCCAAACGTAAGTACACACTCCCCTTCTCCCAGGATGCAGGCATGCATAACAAATCAACACAACATATTGATATATGAACCTGGTGAAATTCACATAGTACTTTAACAACTGTTACGTCAGCACTCACAACAGTCAATCAATCCTCCCATCTAACTCGCTCTGTAATACACAGCTGACATGGGAATTCAGCCTATATAGAAGTCAGCAGAACTCAGCAATGGCATATATACTGGGAGTTTGTCAGAAAGAATGAGAGCCCAGAGCATGCATGCAAAGAATGTGTTTGTTGTTGGTTTGCAGTAAACATTAGTTGCTGGGATTGAAAAGGATTCCCCAAAAACCCACTTTAACCCAAATCTAGAAGTTACTGGAATTTAGCATGTGTTGTGTGTGAAAATGCAGCTACATAACAAATCCAACTCTAGAGAAGAGAATTCAGCTCAACACAGAATAGATGAGGGTAACGCAGACCAGACATCCGCTTTCTCTGCAGCTCCAAATGCTGTCAGAAAACTACCCAACATACTGTATGTCAACAAGGATAAATGGACAGCAGACATGTTTTAAGGCTCGTCCTTCAAAAAAAGAAAGAAATTGACCTAGACATTTACGCCGCAGAGGACTTACGGACCTCATAGCTTGAGCAGGATGGTGGCTTCTCTGGTTCAAGCCTGGTGGTACCCCCGCACCCCCTAGCCTGCTTGGTGACTGCTTGGACCTCAGTACGGGCCATGGGAATCGAGCTGGGGTATATTTATAGCCAGGCCCCTCTCTGGTGCGGGGACAGAGGGGAGAGAGGCTTGGCAAGGACTGCTGGGGCCACTTCTTTGGGGGTTCCAAGGAATGTCCGGGTTGACTGAAAGCCCGGGGAATGGAGGCTCAAATAGGGCCAGAGGTGGCCTCAAACTGACATGGGACATCTGTGGAGCCGTATGGGGACAGAGCCCCGAGTCTGCTGAACTAACAGGCCCTAGTCGGGACAGGAAGTAGTGACTGATCAAAGGAAGTGAGGTTGTAAAGTGTTGAGCCTTCGTCTTACTTCACATCCAGCTTGACTTGTATTTCAAATCTATATCATACCACTTCCATATGGAAACAAATTAAGAACATTGATAATGACAATGTTTATTGTCCATCAAGAGGATATTCTTTCAGGTGCTAGACACAGCTACATATCCATGACAACAAAACATCCTTCAAGGCATTGAAAGGGTTATGTGCTCTAGCATCAAAACAACCTGGAGGTGGTCATTAGTGTCATCTCATTACCCAGCATCCCCTGGGGTGGATTTATGGGTCCAGTTAATTCTCTACCCCGGTCTCCCATAGAGAGGGGGGGGGGTGAAGGAAGAGATAGAGAGAGAGAGAGAGGAGGAAAGGGGTGAGGGGCAGACAGATGTAGATCTGCACTTAAAGGTGTAGTGCTTTCTCGTAATGGAGGAGAAGGAACAGCCCATCCTCAGCAGCCTTCAGCAGGGACAGGGAGATGAGAGGCACTGAGGCAGAAAATAAAGGTGGTGGTTTTAGAGAAGTTCAGTAACAATGGACCGCACCACTCTGCTACATGGAGGCTAGAGGTGGGGACAGGAGACAAGGAATAGTGATGCCCCGTGTACTGTAGTGTAGTACATCATTGTACGTTCCACATTGACACTCTTAACTCCTGACATGAGAGGCAGACACTTTAGTGGTGGTTAGACTTCAACTGAGGAGCCATTCAGACTCACGGAGAGCTGATTCTAAGTTTTTCATAGACACTTAACTTAGTTTCACTCTGCTCTCAACTTCCCACAACCTTGGGTGTCGCAGTGGGGTGTTGCGTGACTTGCAGCTCCCTAACTCGATTGTGTCCCTACCCTGGTGTCAAACTGTGAGCCTGAGGGTGGTCTGTCACAAAATGCCACCGCCACAGCTAGAGACTTGGTGTCCGAATCGCAATGTCACAATCACACGCCACAGTCCCCCAGACAGAGCTGAGAGAAGAATTAAGCCCAAGCACTTCCCCACTGAGATGAACACACAATGACAACTCCGGTAGCAGTGACAGTACGCCACCCACTTAACTAGTGACCCAAAGCCTGGTGATATGAAGTAGAATGGCTCCATTGTTTGGCATGGGTCCTCTGCATGGCGCAGTAGCCCCGACAGTCGCTCAGAGCGCAGAATAAATACAAGCCCACGGAGAGAAGCACAAGACTGAACTACACTTAACCTTCTAGAGTTTTCCCTGTTTAGTTAACACTATCAATGTTTCCCTTTACTGTGGCAATTGTGTTCTGTTGCGACGACTCAGCCCGTACTCTACACAGACTGGTGCGGCATAGCCAATCAGAGCTACAGTAGGCCTATATGGATCTGTGGAGGTTACTGTTAACTGGACTGTATTTACAGCTGTGGTCTTGAGTAGATGCGCTTGTTTTGAGATCAAAGCAAAGCTGTATGTAGCCACGTGTGCACATTTTGTTCATATCCTTTGCTAGTTAGTGAGTTATTAGCCCAGTTATACATCATTTGTAGCCAGCAATAGGGGAGTGATTACTTCCTACAAGAGATAGAACAGCTATTTCAATGTTAAAATGTTATGGGATACATATTCTCCATTGTTTTTGATGGTAGGCCACTGTGGTAGGTCTACATTATGATCAAATAGCCACAGTAGCCTACTTGGCCACTGTTAACTAACTTAAAGCGGGTATAGCCTCCGGTGTGAACAGTAAACCTGCACTTGAAGTTGCACAGAATTTTCCCAACATTCAAGTTTGCTCTCAGCAGAACTAAAATTTGCCAGAAACAAATAAGGGAACAATGGTTGCACTATAGTTGATGTGGCCTGATCTAGATCAAAGTACTTTTGAGTAGTTACAGCACATCAATAGCAAATGATGATATCAAAACCAACCTGTACCACCCATCCCTAGCTAGGCATGCTTGGTGGCAACACCTCACACATCTATTTTTATTTTTACAGGCATTGTCACTGTTAACTGGCGCCACTGGTTTACAGCTGTCAATCATGCAAGGGATGGACAGGGTGTGGCTACAGACACATTTGACATCCGCAGGATACCCAGTGGCAGGCACACACAGGGATGGAAAACACCCAGCATCCATCCACTGCAGTAGCTAATAGGCTAATAAAGTCTAACTATAGCCTCTTCATTCCACCATGGCCACAGTGACAGGCTGTAATTGAAGGCGAGGGATATAGGCCTAATGCTGGGTTGACTATAAGCCACAGACAGACCAACACACACACACACAGAGAGAGAGAGGAGAGAGAGAGAGAAACCCTGGTTCTCGTTGACAGTGAAGAGATCTGTGGTTAGTCGCTGTGCTTCCCTGCCCAGAACTGGCTCTGTCCAGGGACAGTGATGACATCATCATTCAGAGAGTGTGTTTGTATGCGTGCATTTTTTCACAACTAGAGAGAGAGGAAACCACAGTCACCCTCTCTCCCCACCACACCCCAGAGTCCAGCGTGGGCTGGGCTGAAGCCAGGGATGGTCACAGTGGAAGACTATAGGCTATACTGCAGAGCTGAAGTTTGTGCTTTGTGGTCAAACCGTCTGTGAAGTTTAATGCATTCATGGATCTGAAGACCTCAACATTGAGCTTCTCTCATACCCAGAAGGGTCTTTTGCTTAAACCTAAACCCCAGTAGATCCAGTGGCTCTCTAGCTCATGACTCAATCACGTGGCTCTCTACTCTCTTTGTAGCTCAGGACTGAATTAGAGAATTAGAGAATTGAGAATTCCTCTGGGCGTTCCCTCTCGGTGCTGCAGCAGTTACAGTAGCTTTGCATCCCAGGGGTAAGGAATGCTGCTTAGAGGAAGGAACAGCTCCTTCACATACACTCATACAGACGCACTCCCCTCCTCAGCTACCCTCTCCTCTTCTTCTCCTGTCCTCAGAGAGGTCTGTCTGCTGTGTTTGGAAATAAACCTCTCCCTCCAAACAGCTGTAGGGCCGTGGGATGTTACAACACTGGGATGTGTGTTTGTATGAGTGTGACCGGGCTCCATCCCTCAATGGGAAGCTACGGACAGTGGAATTGTTGGTGCCGTCACACTCGCATACATACATGGGGTCAAAAACAGACCTGGTGCTCGTCTCAGCTGTCACCTTGCTTGGGACGAGACTAGAAAAACTGGGTTCAACACCAGACCACACCCATTTCCACACAGCAGAACACCTTTTATGTGGAGGCAAACACAAATCCTCTCAAACATTCATTACCCAAATCAACACCTTCCACTGTCAAAAATAACATTTTCCCTTTCCCTACTACAGATAACAACTTGGAATTTTGGTGAAAGGGAAGTTGTTATCAGTCACTTGAAGGCCTATTCAGTAGTTCAATCAAATCTTCAAATGCTTATTTTTATTGAACCTTAATGACCTCTTGGTCCAGACCATTACCTGGCCAGTCAATCGACATCACCAATGGTGATGCAATGTGTACAGTGGGAGGAAAATAATAGTAAATGTCTTCTTACCTCATCATCTGTCCAGAGGAAGATTGGATGGGATGGCAGAGAAGCAAATGGTTCCAGATTCCACACACGTACGCAGGTTAATGAATACAAGAAAAGAAAAATATATATTAAAAAAATAATAATAAAATCAGGGAAAACATTTACAACATCTGAAATTCCATCCCATCAAATCCAGAGACTGTCCAGAACATATGTTAATCTCAACCTGTGTTTGATCTGGCTCTGGATTATACGATACTGTTAGGTTCAGGTTGTGGTGTTGGCTTGGCTAGGATGTACTGGAGATAACATCTCGGTGTCATAACCTCGGAATCATAATACTGATGTAGCTCCTAGTGTGGTTCGTTCTTGGATAGTCTGGTTGTTAGCCAGACCCAGGGAGACGAGGAAAAAACCATCTTTATCAACGTTGCTGACACAATGTCTGAGTAACCAGCTGTTGATGGCTATTAAAAGCCACTAGCTGTTAAACAAATTGCAATGTGTGAGAATGTGTGAGAGAGCGAGAAAAACACAAGGGGGGTGTGAGGAAGCAAGTATGTGTGTGCGCGCGCGAATGAATAGATGAAAAGTATACACATACTTGAGTGTGTACTAGAGACTGTGCGTGCTTACAGCTTATACTATACACAGTGTACTACGTCAAAAGGGGCAGCGGCTCGACATACTTCTAGGTTTAGGCTGGGTGCCAGCCAGCGACATCAAACCCACAATTCCTACCCAGGCCTTCTGAGGAAATGTAGCCTGACTGAAAACAAGGCAGAGACAGAAACTCAAAATCACCAGTGTGCTGGAGATTTTCTATTCAGTACAGTTTTCCTTCCATGCACCTCTTAATATGATATACTTTTTCTAACAACTCGCACCCCTATGTAAAGCAAGGCAGAGAAAGGGCTGCTGGGTTTTTATGGAGGCTACAGAGCACACACTCCAGCGCAGAGGGGACATGTGGAGCTGGTATAAGGAGATTAGACTCACACCACCACCATGTATGCATGCTATGATCACTTCAGACACAGCCGTTGCTAATCCACACTCACTCAATTATCCCCACAGCTGACCAAAAGGGATGCACGTTTTCATTCTCTTTAAAACAAGATTTAGGGTAAAATACTATTTTAGGTCAAAGTCCCTCTGCAATGCCCTGCAGGTGAATTCCAGCAAATTATGTCCTTCTACCGTTTCACTGATTAAAATGCGTTACCTCAAAGTCTGATGCAATTGGCATCACAAAATGTCTTCCAAGACAGTAAGACAGATCCCATCTTATAATGAGATGTTGATAGCCTACATACAGTACCAGAATGAGTACTACTCATTCTAGGGTTGTCTTTATTTTTTTACATTGCAGAGTAATAGTGAAGACATCAAAATTATGAAATACTATGTGATTCCATGTGTTTTACAAAAAAAATAATTGTTAAACCAATCAAAATATATTTTATATTCTTCAAAGTGGCCACCCTTTGCCTTGACAGCTTTGTATACTTTTTGCTTTCTCTCAACCAGCATCACAAGGTACTCACCTGGAATGCATTTCAACTAACAGGTGTTCCTTGTTAAAAGTTAATATCTTTCCTTAATGCATTTGAGCCAATCAGTTGTGTTGTGACAAGTTAGGGCTATCTTCTGTATATCACCCCTATTTAGTGAAAGACCAAGTCCATTTTATGGAAAGAACAGCTCAAATAAGCAAAGAGGAATGACAGTCCATCATTACTTTAAAGACATGAAGGTCAGTCAATACAGAACATTTCAAGGACTTTGAACATTTCTTCAAATTCAGTCGCAAAAACCATCAAGCGCTATGATGAAATTGGCTCTCATGAGGACCGCCACAGGAAAGGAAGACCCAGAGTTAACTCTGCTGAGGAGGATAAGTTCATTCGAGTTACCAGCTTCAGAAACTGCAGCCCAAATAAATGCTTCAGAGTTCAAGTAACAGACACATCTTAACATCAACTGTTCAGAGAAGACCGCGTGAAATCAGGCCTTCATGTTCAAATTGCCGCAAAAGAAACCACTACTAAAAAGGACACCAATAAGAAGAGACTTGCTTGGGCAAAGAAACACGAGCAATGGACAATAGACCAGTGGAAATCTAGGCTTTGGTCTGATGAGTCCAAATTAGAGATTTTTGGTTACAACCGCTAGGTCTTTGTGAGACGCAGAGTAGGTGAACGGATGATCTCTGCATGTGTGGTTCCCACTGTTTATTTATTTTTTTATTTTATTTTACCTTTATTTAACCAGGTAGGCAAGTTGAGAACAAGTTCTCATTTACAATTGCGACCTGGCCAAGATAAAGCAAAGCAGTTCGACAGATACAACGACACAGAGTTACACATGGAGTAAAACAAACATACAGTCAATAACACAGTATAAACAAGTCTATATACAATGTGAGCAAATGAGGTGAGAAGGGAGGTAAAGGCAAAAAAGGTCATGGTGGCAAAGTAAATACAATATAGCAAGTAAAACACTGGAATGGTAGTTTTGCAATGGAAGAATGTGCAAAGTAGAAAAAAAAATAATGGGGTGCAAAGGAGCAAAATAAATGAATTAATTAAATACAGTTGGGAAAGAGGTAGTTGTTTGGGCTAAATTATAGGTGGGCTATGTACAGGTGCAGTAATCTGTGAGCTGCTCTGACAGTTGGTGCTTAAAGCTAGTGAGGGAGATAAGTGTTTCCAGTTTCAGAGATTTTTGTAGTTCGTTCCAGTCATTGGCAGCAGAGAACTGGAAGGAGAGGCGGCCAAAGAAAGAATTGGTTTGTGAAGCATGGAGCACTGAAGCATGGAGGTGATGGTGCTTTACTGGTGACGGTGTGAGGGTGCTTTACTGGTGACGGTGTCAGTCATTTGATTAGAATTAAAAGGCACACTTAACCAGCATGGCTACCACAGAATTCTGCAGTGATACGCCATCCCATCTGGTTTGCACTTAGTGGGACTATCATTTGTTTTTCCACAGGACCAAGAACCAAAACACCTCTAGGCTGTGTAAGGGCTATTTGACCAAGAAGGAGAGTGAGTGCTGCATCAAATAAACTGGCCTCCACAATCACCTGACTTTAACCCAATTTGAGATGGTTTGGGATGAGTTGGACAGCAGATTGAAGGAAATGCAGCCAAAAAGTGCTCAGTATATGTCGAAACTCCTTAAAGACAGTTGGAAAAGCATTCCTCATGAAGCTGGTTGAGAGAATACCAAGAGTGTGCAAAGCTGTCAAGGCAAAGGGTGGCTACTTTGAAGAATCTAAAATATATTTTGGATTTGTTTAACTTTTTTGGTTACTACTTGATTCCATGTGTTATTTCATAGTTTTGATGTCTTCACTATTATTCTACAATGTAGAAAATAGTAAATATAAAGAAAATGAGAATGAGTAGGTATGTCCAAACTATTGACTGGTACTGTACATACATTATATAGACTTCGTATTTTGTTGTAACAATGGCTGTACTGATAATATAGATGGCTGGCCTTCTTGATTTCAGTGTGGATTGTGTGATGACCTACATTGGAGTGCCTCTCTAACCATGATGCTGTTAGTGAGGCCACAGTGGTCTGGGATGGCTGCGTCTCTCCAACGAGAGCTCACTAAGGAATGTCCACCGCTAGCCACTATGACTGGACCGGCCATCAGCAGGCATGGGTTCAAATGGTATTTATTTGATTACAAATACTTTTAGCCACGCTTGATTGAGCTTGCCTGGTGCAGTGGAGTCAATGGGATAGTCACAAGATTGCTACCCCCCCCATATATCACTTCAGACAGGCTCAATTAAACTCAAAGTATTTGTAAGATTTCAAATACTATTTGAACTCGGGCCTTTGGTCATCAGTCTACCACTACTGGATGTTTTCCCAGCTGGACTACAGGGGAGAGCAGTACTAACAATTTAGTGAGGATCGTTGAGTTCACAAAAACCTACAACAAAAACCTACAACTTCTTACTGTGAAGTAGTAGGGTTCCTTCCCAATGTTTTGGGTTGGGTATCAAAAGGTTGGGTCTTATATTTGTACTCGTTTAAGAAAGAGCATTTCTAAATGTGTTAAATCAGTTAAAATGGGTTAATTACACAGTCGTAGATTCCAATTTGAGCTACTATAAAACAGGGACCGTTGACAACTAAAAATGGAAGGGAGAAGGTGGCCAAATTAAAACCTTGCTCGGTCTCAAAGTAATACAATTTAGTGAGGATCCTTGAGTTCACAAAAACCTACAACCTGTATTTGGAAAAGGGACAATGGACTGAGAAAAAGCCACTGTTTCAGTCTACTTATACCATATAAAGGAATACATGACCGTCAGCTGACTCTGCTGGCTGCAGTAAAGTACATCCATGATCAACTCCAGTGTAGATTTGGCCTTGTGTTTAAGGTTATTGTCCTGCTGAAAGGTGAATTCATCTCCCAGTGTCGTGGAAAGCAGACTGAACCAGGTTTTCCTCTAGGATTTTGCCTCTGCTTTACCCCATTCTGTGTTTTATTTTTTAATCTTGAACAACTCCCCAGTCCTTAAAGATTACAAGCAAGCCATAACCTGATGCAGCAACCACCATGCTTGAAAATGATACTCCGTAATGTTGTATCTGACCCAAACATAACACCTTGTATTCAAGACAAAAAGTTAATTGCTTTGCCACTATTGTTTGCTGTACTACTTTAGTGCCAAGATGCATGTTTTGGAATATTTTTATTCTGTACAGGCTTCCCCTGTGTGGGGTACAGAGATGAGGTAGTCATTCAAAAATGTTAAACACTATTATTGCACACAGAGTGCATCCATAGAACCTGTGAAGGTCATTTTTACTTCTGAAGTTATTTAGGCTTGCCATAACAAAGGGATTGAATACCTATTGACGCAAGACATTTCAGCTTTTGATTTTTTATTCATTTGTAAACATTTTGAAATACATCCTTCCACTTTGACATTATGGGGTATTGTGTGAAGGCCAGTGACACACATCTCAATTTAATTAATTTTAAATTAATTAACAAAACGTGGAAAAAGTCAAGGGGTGTGAATACTTTCAGAAGGCACGGTATATCCCCCTTTCTCTCTGTTTCCGCTTTCTCTTAAGGCTACAGTCTGAGCTAACCAGATGTCTATCAGTGGTGGCATCGTCAGGCACAGAGCTAAAAGGAAAATAATTAGTTGGGCACAAGTACACACAATCAGTGTGGAATTGTGAAATGTTAATTCACTCCGCGACTTGTGTTGTATGCTAAATAAATGTATGCAAAAGAAACTCTATGCACTCTACAGAAACAGTCAGGTCATCATTGGATAAAACCTAGTCAGGAGTAAAAACAATGCTCACCCTGATACAGAGAGTACCAGGGTAGACAGATGAGCCAGTTTCCCCAAAGGCTGACTGGAGAATAAAGAGCTTTATTCATCTGGAGGAAAGATGTTCTCCAAAACGTCAGTCAGTGCAATGGTCAGGGGCGCAACTTTCACTGGGAACATGTCCCCACCACATTCTGAAATTTCATTTTTGCTCTTGGAATGTGATACAAAACGATGCAACGGTGTGCTTTAGGACCATGCGGACGCAATATGCAGATTAGACAAGGAAATTATATATCCACCACCTCTTGTAAACTGCATAGTCGATCACTTGAAGGTATTGATGGCTTTTTCACTTACTTTTCTGCCTAAAAGGGTAAAACTCAGCCCAACATGACAGCATAAGCCATAAATCTGATTTATGACCACTGTTTAAAGTAAATATGTAACGACTCAGGGAGCGGGTTTTCGTGGGTATTTCTGGTGTACCAGGAACTTCTCTCTCTGCAAGTGAAGGCATACATTTTTCGCATAAACTAGTAATTTACCTCCCCTCTCCTACTGGTCCATAAATAGTAGTGTGATGTGTTGTGAGTGTCACATAACTATTGCATAACTATACATTCCTCTGGGCACCACTTTAACAAACAATACGCGTGCTACCAGCAATCTGTACGCCAGCCTAGATAAATACGATTCCAACGAAGGAGCGCACGAAACGCAGCAGGACGCAAAACCACCTGCGATGCAAACAAACCGACCAATTAGGAATTGTTTTCCGACATTCTCCTCCGAGTACACCTGCATAGGCCAGTTATTGGCACACTCACCTTCCAATATAGACTGGATTGACTACTCACCGTGGTTGAACATTGTTGTCCTAAACCGGTTGTTGGAAGACGAATTTTCCATTTCGCAATTGCAGTAAGAAGGAATGCTATTCCAAACTCTTGAGTCCTCCGTTTGGGGTTTACGTGGGGTATTCCGTGTTTTTATTGCGCAGGGACTTGCGACCCACCTACCCTATAATAAATTGTGCAGGAGGCTGCTCTGCTTCTTCTTCCACTGCTATTCCTTGCAGTGCTGCCTTTTCTAAAGTGCAACAACACTGAATGGCAGCTTCTGTGTGAAGCGATTTCAACAGCGCACGTCCAGTAGCAGCGCCAGATCGTGACGTCACACGGCACAGTTCTCACCACGGTCAGAATGAAAACAATCGCACATGGATGCGCAGGGTGCATAAAATAATGGTAACCTGTGCCTGAGAAATGTAGATTGCATTGTCCAGTTAAAATGAATTACATAATGGAGTGTAAATGTAGGTTAGGCTATACTAGCCTGAAGATTCGATTCACAGTAACTTCTTCCCGCTGCTCTGTCTTTTGCTACATAAGAAACGAACGTCTGTGAGTGTGTCATAGCGTTTGGCCGGAGCAAGGGTAGCCAGGCAAAGGCTATTAGGCCTACATGAATGTCTTATTTTGGATAGTCTAGTTCAAACATTCAACCTCCATCTGCGTACCCCCTCTAGCACCAGGGTCAGCGCACTTTTTTTTGCCATCATTGTAAGCCTGCCACACACACTATATGATAGATTTATTAAACATAATCATGAGTGTGAGTTTTTGTCACAACCCGACTCATGGGAAGTGACGAAGAGTTCTTATAGGACCAGGGCAAAATAATAGTAATAATCAATCATTTTGCTCTTTATTTAACCCTCTTACATATAAAACCTTATTTGTTCATCGAAAAATGTGAATAACTCACCACAGGTTAATGAGAAGGGTGTGCTTGAAAGGACACACAACTCTGCAATGTTGGGTTGTATCGGAGAGTCTCAGTCTTAAACAATTTTCCACACACAGTCTGTGCCTATATTTCGTTTTTGTGCTAGTGAGGGCCGAGAATCCACTCTCTCATAGGTACATGGTTGCAAAGGGCATCAGTGTCTTAGCTCAATTTGCCAAGGCAGGATACTCTGAGCGCAGCCCAATCCAAGAAATCTGGCAGTGGCTTTTGATTAAATTCAATTTTCACAGAACCGCTTGTTGCAATTTTGAATAGGCTCTCTTGTTCAGATATCGATAAGTGGACTGGAGGCAGGGCATGAAAGGGATAAATTAATCCAGTTGTTTGTGTCGTCCGTTTCGGGAAAGTACCTGCGTATCTCACATTTGACATTGTCCGTAAACTTGAGTTCATTTGCACACAAAACATCATACAATGATGGAAAGACCTGTGTGTTGTCCTTGTTAATACAGACAGAGATCTCCAACTAAATCATAGCCTCAATTTTGTTCAGCACATTGGATATAGTTGCGGAGAGTCCCTGTAATCCTAGATTCAGATCATTCTGGTGAGAAAAAACATCACCCAGATAGGTCAGTCTTGTGAGAAACACGTCATCATGCAAACGGCCAGACAAGTGAAAATTATGGTCAGTAATGAAAACTTTAAGCTCGTCTCCCAATTCAAAAACATGTGTCAGTACTTTGCCCCTTGATAACCAGTGCACTTCTGTTTGTTGTAAAAGCGTTACATGGTCGATGCCCATATCATTGCATAATAATGCAGAAAATACACGAGAGTTCAGGGGCCTTGCTTTAACAAAGTTAACCATTTTCAGTGTAGTGTCCAAAATGTATTTCAAGCTGTCAGGCATTCCCTTGGCTGCAAGAGCCTCTCAGTGGATGCTGCAGTGTACCCAAGTGGCGTCGGGAGCAACTGCTTGCACGCACGTTACCACTCCACTATGTCTCCCTGTCATGGCTTTTGCGCCATCTGTACAGATACCAACATATCTTCACCACCAAAGTCCATTTGATGTCACAAAGCTGTCCAGTACTTTAAAAATATCCTCTCCTGTTGTCCAGTGGTTTGCAGAAGAGGATGTCTTCCTTAATTGAGCCCCATAAACGTAATAGACATATACCACCAGGAGCTGTGCCAGGCCCGCCATGTCTGTTGTCTCATCCTGTTGTAAACGCATAGAATTCACTGGCTTGTATGAGAAGCAGTAATAGTTTCAAAACATCTCCTGCCATGTCACTGATTGCATCGTGAAACAGTGTTGTTTGATGGAGACATTGTCTGTATAGTTTTTGGGCCTTTCCCCCAGCATTGTCCCAGCCATATCCACAGCAGCAGGAAGAATTAAGTCCTCCACAATAGTATGGAGCTTGCCTGTCCTAGCCACTCAGTAGCTCACCATATAAGATGCGTCTAGTCCCTTCTTATTAATGGTATCTGTTGCTTTTATACATGTCTAACTCCTCGAAAGTAGTTTTAAATCTCGCTCAAAAAACTCCTGTGGCTTATTTTTCAAATTGGCATGTTTTGTTTTTAAATGTGCGCAAGAGTGAAGGTTTCATTGAGTTGTGAGATAGTACTTTTGCACATATAACACACTGTGGCTGAGGAGAGGCACTACTACCAATATAAGGGAACCCCAAATCAATGTAGTTCTCATCATATTTGCGCCTCTTCGATGGTCCAACGTCTCTGTCTGTTGTTCGGTGCTTTCCCGGCTGCATCAGATTCACAACTGTCAGTGTCCATGCTAGCTGGGCTAACAACAAATGTAGAATTACTGATGCTAGCATTGGATGTGCTTGTGGAAGCAGAACAACTTGTGTCGTCGACAGGTGCAGGTGTAGTACTGCTGGTAGTAGCAGCACTACCAGTAGAGCTGGTATGTGTTTCTATGGACGCAGGCCTTACTTTTTTAAACCATTTATCCATTTTGGAGCAAATGGAATGAGCAGCAGCTATGTTTGGCTACATACAGACTGTGAAATTCCCGCGAGATAATTAACGGTTAATGTGATTGGATGTTAATTATTTGACTAGGCTACCTGTATTTAACATTGTGTTGTTATTTTGCTGAACACTAGATGGTTTCATTTTATTTTTGGCATTGAAACAAAGCTACTCAGGCGAGAGAAAAAAACTCACCCAAATGTATAGCCCCGTTTGAAAATGTGAAGAAACAAAATAATAATACACATATATATATACAGTGCCTTGCGAAAGTATTCGGCCCCCTTGAACTTTGCGACCTTTTGCCACATTTCAGGCTTCAAACATAAAGATATAAAACTGTATTTTTTGTGAAGAATCAACAACAAGTGGGACACAATCATGAAGTGGAACGACATTTATTGGATATTTCAAACTTTTTTAACAAATCAAAAACTGAAAAATTGGGCATGCAAAATTATTCAGCCCCCTTAAGTTAATACTTTGTAGCGCCACCTTTTGCTGCGATTACAGCTGTAAGTCGCTTGGGGTATGTCTCTATCAGTTTTGCACATCGAGAGACTGAATTTTTTTCCCATTCCTCCTTGCAAAACAGCTCGAGCTCAGTGAGGTTGGATGGAGAGCATTTGTGAACAGCAGTTTTCAGTTCTTTCCACAGATTCTCGATTGGATTCAGGTCTGGACTTTGACTTGGCCATTCTAACACCTGGATATGTTTATTTTTGAACCATTCCATTGTAGATTTTTCAGTTTTTGATTTGTTAAAAAAGTTTGAAATATCCAATAAATGTCGTTCCACTTCATGATTGTGTCCCACTTGTTGTTGATTCTTCACAAAAAAATACAGTTTTATATCTTTATGTTTGAAGCCTGAAATGTGGCAAAAGGTCGCAAAGTTCAAGGGGGCCGAATACTTTCGCAAGGCACTGTATATATATATATATATATATATATATATATATATATATACACACACACACAGTTGAAGTCGGAAGTTTACATATACCTTAGACAAATGCATTTAAACTCAGTTTTTCACAATTCCTGATATTTAATCCTAGTAAAAATTCCTTGTCTTAGGTCAGTTAGGATCACTACTTTATTTTAAGAATGTGAAATGTCAGAATAATACTAGAGAATGATTTATTTCAGCTTTATATCTTTCATCACATTCCCAGTGGGTCAGAAGTTTACATAATTAGTATTTGGTAGCATTGCCATTAAATTGTTTAATTTGGGTCAAATGTTTCGGGTGGTCTTCCACAAGCTTCCCACACTAAGTTGGGTAAATATTGGGCCATTCCTCCTGACAGAGATGGTGTAACTGAGTCAGGTTTGTAGGCCTTCTTGCTTGCGCACACACTTTTTCAGTTCTGCCCACACATTTGCTATAGGAAAGGAGGTCAGGGCTTTGGTGAAGGCCACTCCAACATCTTGACTTTGTTGTCCTTAAGCCATTTTGCCACAACTTTGGAAGTATGCTTGGGGTCATTGTCCATTTGGAATACCCATTTGCAACCGAGCTTTAACTTCCTGACTGATGTCTTGAGATGTTGCTTCAATATATCCACATAATTGTCCTACCTCATGTGCCATCTATTTTGTGAAGTGCACCAGTCCCTCCTGCAGCAAAGCACCCCCACAACATGATGCTGCCACCCCAGTGCTTCACGGTTGGGATGGTGTTCTTCAGCTTGCAAGCCTCCCCATTTTTCCTCCAAACATAACAATGGTCATTATGGCCAAACAGTTCTATTTTTGTTTCATCAGACCAGAGGCCATTTATCCAAAAGTACAATCTTTTTTATGGCGGTTTAGGACTAGTGGCTTCTTCCTTGCTGAGGGGCCTTTCAGGTTACGTCGATATAGGACTTGTTTTACTGTGGATATAGATACTTTTGTACCTGTTTCCTCCAGCATCCTCACAAGGTCCTTTGCTGTTGTTCTGGGATTGATTTGCACTTTTCGCACCAAGTACGTTCATCTCTAGGAGACAGAATGCGTCTCCTTCCTGAGCGGTGTGACTGCTGCGTGGTCCCATGGTGTTTATACTTGGGTACTGTTGTTTGTACAGATGAACGTGGCACTTTCAGGTGTTTGTAAATTGCTTCCAAGGATGAACCCGACTTGTGGAGGTCTACAATTAGATTTTTGAGGTCTTGGCTGATTTCTTTTTATTTTCCCCATAAAGTCAAGCAAAGAGGCACTGAGTTTGAAGGTTGGCCTTGAAATACATCCACAGGTACACCTCCAATTGACTCAAATGATGTCAATTAGCCAGAAGCTTGAAGCTTCTAAAGCTTCTAAGGCATGACATAATTTTATGGAATTTTCCAAGCTGTTTAAAGGCACAGTAAACTGTGTATGTAAACTTGACTCACTGGAATTGTCTGTAAACAAATGTCTGTAAACAATTGTTGGAAAAATTACTTGTGTCATGCACATAGTCGATGTCCTAACCGACTTGCCAAAACTATAGTTTGTTAAAAAGAAATTTATGTAGTGGTTGAAAAACGAGTTATAATGACTCCAGCCTAAGTGTATGTAAACTTCCGACTTCAACTGTATATATATATATATATATATATATATATATATATATATATATATAACTCAGCAAAAAAAGAAACGTCCCTTTTTCAGCACCCTGTCTTTCAAAGATAATTAGTAAAAAATCCAAATAACTTCACAGATCTTCATTGTAAAGTTTAAACACTGTTTCCCATGCTTGTTCAATGAACCTTAAACAATTAATGAACATGCACCTGTGGAACGGTCGTTAAGACACTAACAGCTTACAGACGGTAGGCAATTAAGGTCACAGTTATGAAAACTTAAGACACTAAA
Source organism: Oncorhynchus tshawytscha (assembly GCF_018296145.1). NCBI lineage: Eukaryota > Metazoa > Chordata > Actinopteri > Salmoniformes > Salmonidae > Oncorhynchus > Oncorhynchus tshawytscha. The sequence goes on from NC_056442.1 coordinate 32,938,774, forward strand.
GCGGCCTTTCTACTGACTCTGAAGAACACCAAAAGAAAGATGCCCAGGGTCCCTGCTCATCTGTGTGAACGTGCCTTAGGCACGCTGCAAGGAGGCATGAGGACTGCAGATGTGGCCAGGGCGATAAATTGCCATGTCCGTACTGTGAGACGCCTAAGACAGCACTACAGGGAGACGGGACGGACAGCTAATCGTCGTTGCAGTGGCAGACCACGTGTAACAACACCTGCAGAGGATCGGTACATTCAAACATCACACCTGTGGGACAGGTACAGGATGGCAACAACTGCCCAATTTACACCAGGAACGCACAATCCCTCCATCAGTGCTCAAACTGTCCGCAATAGGCTGAGAGAGGCTGGACTGAGGGCTTGTAGGCCTGTTGTAAGGCAGGTCCTCACCAGACATCACCGGCAATAACGTTGCCTATGGGCACAAACCTACCATCGCTGGACCAGACAGGACTGGCAAAAGTGCTCTTCACTGACAAGTCTCTGGTTTGTCTCACCAGGGGTGATGGTCGGATTCACGTTTATCGTCGAAGGAAGGAGCATTACACTGAGGCCTGTACTCTGGAGCGGGATCGGACTGAGCTTGTTGTCATTGCAGGCAATCTCAACGCTGTGTGTTACAGGGAACACATCCTCCTCCCTCACGTGGTACCCTTCCTGCAGGCTCATCCTGACATGACCCCCCAGCATGACAATAACACCAGCCATACTGCTCTTTCTGTGCCTGATTTCCTGCAAGACAGGAATATCAGTGTTCTGCCATGGCCAGCGAAGAGCCCGGATCTCAATCCCATCGAGCACGTCTGGGACATGTTGGATCAGAGGGTGGGGGCTAGGGCCATTCCCCCCAGAAATGTCCAGGAACTTGCAGGTACCTTGGTGGAAGAGTGGGGTAACATCTCACAGCAAGAACTGGCAAATTTGGTGCAGTCATGAGGAGATGAGATGTGCTGCAGTACTTAATGCAGCTGGTGGCCACACCAGATACTGACTGTTGCTTTTGATTTTGACCCCCCCCCCCTTTGTTCAGGGACAAATTATTCAATTTCTGCTAGTCACATGTCTGTGGAACTTGTTCAGTTTATGTCTCAGTTGTTGAATCTTATGTTCATACAAATATTGTATTTATTTGCTGAAAATAAATGCAGTTGACAGTAAGGATGTTTATTTTTTTGCTGAGTTTATATTATCTTAATCACATTTTTATTTGCCATACCCCTGACGGCATTGCACGTATGTACCCCCAGTTTGGGAATACCTGGTCTAGTTGTGTTGACATTTTATAATGACTGCTTCTTTATAATTTTGTACTTATTTAACCTTTATTTAACTAGGCAAGTCAGAGGCAAGAACAAATTCTTATTTACAACGATGGCCTACCCCAGCCAAACCCTAACAACACTGGGCGCCGCCCTATGGGACTCCCAATCACGGCCGGTTGTGATACAGCCTGGAATCGAACCAGGGTCTGTAGTGACACCTCTAGCACTGCGATGTAGTGCCTTAGACCAGTGTGCCATTCGAGAGCCCCATTTTCTATAATGAATATTAAATCACTTAATTTCTGTACTTGATTAGTTATCCCATTAATAAATCAATCTTATTCAGCTACAGTAATCAGGTCTTGAATCTAATCAAGACCTGATTACTGTAGCTGAATAAGATCTGTTAGAGCAGGACTGGAACAAAAGCCAGCACAAACAGTGGCTTTCCAGGAAGAGGCTTGGCTACCTCTACTGTGTAGAAAAATATAACTTGTTGGTTGAAGAGGAAAACAATGTTTTTTCAGCTATTCAGGTCATTTGAAATGAGTTAATTCTTGAGAGCAAAAGCTAAATTCATTCATCACAATGCTGAAGTCAGTAGCTTACTTAACTTAAAGGATTTCACTGAGGAGGTGACGACTGCTTTAGTTGTAGCATCATTGTCACAGGCCGGCTCATAGCCTGTGGCAAAAATAAGGGGACACGAACAACAGGTATAGGCCAATCAAAAAGGTTCTTTATTATAAACCAAACTATTAACTTTAAACAAAGAAAAAGGAATGAGGTGTGGAAGTATCATAATGTAAGGTGTATGTAAAGTGCAGGGATGCATGAATCTGTGTGTGTGAATGACTGAGTGAAAACTATGCAAAACTACAAAGGAACAAACAAACAGGATCATACCTGGAGGAGCAGAGAGAGAGATTAGTGAAGCAGCAGTTTAAATACCCTGAGCCCAGGTGACTCCAATCACTAACGACCCTCCTCTGCCTGCAGGAGGAACCGCCCCCTGCACTGCAGAGGAGGAGCCGTCACATCATAATCATCTGGGGTTGATCAAATCAAATCAAATTTGTTATTGCGGGTGTAGCGAAATGCTTGTGTTTCTAGCTCCAACAGTGCAGTAATATCTGACAAATATTATCTAACAACAGACACAATCTAAAGGAATTAAGAATATAGAAAATATTTGGACGAGCAATGTCATAGCGGTATAGACTAAGATACAGTAGAATAAGACAGAATACAGGAGGGTCCTCCAGACCTGCCTGTCCTCCATTGCAGACACAATCTCCTCCTACTCCAGTAGTACTCTTTTATATAGTAGTCATATCAAAATGTAAAGGATATAAATAACCATACAATAAATGACACACAGGCCTCTAATTTCATTAAAAGAGCAACACATTTATTCCAGCTGTGATGAAATAGTGGTCTCCTAGGGTTCTCAATGTTCACCTTCAGGATTAAAGTGCAGAATAGTTCACAGCTTGTGTACATTTAAAAATATATATATAAAGTAAATCAAATGAACCACAATCCCTAAGATATCAAAAATGATGGAGAAGTATGGAAAATATAAATATGATACAGAACAAGCGGAACGTCTCATCAAAATAAAACAAAATATCAGCAACGATGTTAAATCCATTCATTATCATCAGGCTTGCACTTGAATTTTATACAAAAAAATCTGTTCAAACAAACGTGTTGAGTCTAGTTGTTGGCAAGGCTAGCTTTAAACAAAGGCACAGCATATTGTTCAGCAGTAAGGATTCTTTGCAAAGAAGTGGTGCGGAAAACGTTCTCATCCATACAAACACATACTTGACAATAATGTGGCTTTGACAGACATGGTGATACATACGCACAAACATGGCAAAGTCCTATACATACTTCAATTAAATTCCCATTATGCCCATTATTAACACATTAGCAGAAGATGTACATAAGAAAGATACATTTTTCGGTACTTATTTTATACTTTGACAGGTAGGTAGAGGACTTCATGCTCATTGGAGGCTTATTGTACTACTGCGATTGTAGAGATTGAATAGGCCAGTAAGTATAACCTTTTCACATTACTGAGCCATGACAAGCCAAATGGATTTGGTCTTGTTTCACTTCCACCCTAGTTTATGGAATCGTTCTGGAAAGGAAAATATCTAGCCAGCGCTATATGGTTCAGCACAATAGTGTGAAAGGGCTTTCTTTTGATGACAGACTAACAATGCTTTAAACCTCTCTGGACATCACAGTAAGGTGGAGCAGTCAAGACACAGAACTTCATTCACAAAGGATCGGTCTATAGGCAGCAGACAGACCATGGTTATTTCATCCTCTCTGTAGCAAACTAGAATCATTTTTAATAACAAGGCTGAATAGTTTGGACATTTAAAAGGTAGGCCTGCGAGGCATCTCTTTCGTACCCCTCAAAGTTGCATGTTCCATGTTTTTAAAGTTGAGCATATGTCTGAAATGTGAACCAGTTTAGACACAGACATGCTATGACATTAGTTATCGAATAATCAATCCCTGCAGGCATCAGAATGGCCACCTAACTCTGGTTTGCTACAAAGAAGGAAGAATTTCCCAGGACACATGTTTACAACTGAATTGAAAGGCGCCATCAGTGACTTGCATTCATATTATCAGCCAACGTCATTTTATTTCTTTATCACAAGTAATCCAACATTGAAAGTGCAAATCAAAGTACTCAAATCTATACAAAAAGATTTCAGTCGTTATATATCAAAAGAGATGCTGTGTTTTTTCTTTATTTAATCTTTTCCGTCTCCTTTGTGCACTCTTTCCTTACTCTTTCTTTATTTCCTTTCAATAACAATTTCTGTTTTAAAGTGAAAATAATAGCTTGGTTTTACAGCAGAAGTGACCGCAGTAGCAAGTACACCATGCAGCTCATCTTCTAGTGCAAAGAGGAATAGAAAAAAGGTTTGATGGAAAAAGAACACGAATGAGAGAATGAGTGACAATGTGTTCAAGAGAAAAATTGACATACAGTAAAATAGATTATTTTCAAGAGTGTAGTATGCGATGCACAACGACAGACAGACATATAATATAGATCATATTTACAGCCAGCAGTTTGTGTAAACAGAGGGCCTCCCATAGGGAGCTCCATGTAGAGGAGACTAGGGTTGTGACTAGGTTTTTCTCCAGGACAGAGGATTGTGGTCAGACAGGCACTATGACATGACTGTCTGTCGGTCTGTCTCCAACACTTTCCACAACACCTGTCCTGCTATGGATGACTAAAGAGCTCTATAATAACAACTAACAAATCATCCTCAATTTCTTTTGAGAGGAATAAAGGGTAAATGTGGTTTGGTATATAATGCCAAACTACATAACCGTATTTTTATGTGACTGAGTTGATTCTCTTGTTATGATTACATTCAATTGAGGCGATACCTACAGAGTAGTTATAGCCGAGGTCATGGTCAGGGCACTCTCTGGAGTCTAGACCAGATCAAAGGCTGCTGTAGACAAAATCGTTTGATATGCAGAGAGACGACGATGGGAGTAAATGGGACACATCATGTGAGAGTGCTTACACTTACAGTGAGGGTAGTTAGGGGTGAGCTAGGACCCTAAGATGCTCTCTTACGTCATATTAACTTCCTAAAAGACCCTTATCTCTGTCTGTCACCATGGCATCCCAAGACAGGAAGTCATCATCACTGTTGAAAGGAATCTGCTCCATATCAGCTACTACTGACTAACCTTTTATGTTTTTCTTCTTCTCCTTAATTTCAACAGGTAGCCCAATAAAAATATAACAATGTAGCATACATTATAAGTATACAAAATATGTCTGTACATTTACAATATTTAAAACATTTACAATATTATAATATCACTGGCTACATACAGTACCAATCAAAAGTTTGGACACACCTACTCATTCAAGGGTTTTTCTTTATTATTTTTTACTATTTTCTACATTGTAGAATAATAGTGACGACATCAAAACTATGAAATAACACATATGGAATCATGTAATAACCAAAATATATTTTATATTCCTCAAAGTAGCCTTTGCCTTGATTACAGCTTTGCACACTCTTGGTATTTTCTCAACCAGCTTCACCTGGAATGCTTTTCCAACAGTCTAGAAGGAGTTCCCACATGCTGAGCACTTGTTGGCTACTTCTCCTTCACTCTGCAGTCCAACTTATCCCAAACCATCTCAATTGGGTTGAGGTCGGGTGATTGTGGAGGCCAGGTCATTTGATGCAGCACTCCATCACTCTCCTTCTTGGTCAAATAGCCCTTACACAGCCTGGAGGTGTGTTGGGTCATTGTCATAATGAAAAACAAATGATAGTCCCACTAAGCGCAAACCAGATGGGATCGCTGCAGAATGCTGTGGTAGCCATGCTGGTTAAGTGTGGCTGGAATTCTAAATAAATCACTGACAGTGTCACCAGCAAAGGACCCCCACACCATCACACCTCCTTCTCCATGCTTCACAGTGGGAACCACACATGCAGAGATCATCCGTTCACCTACTCTGCATCTCACAAAGACATGGCGGTTGGAACCAAAAATCTCAAATTTGGACTCATCAGACCAAAGGACAGATTTCCACTGTTCTAATGTCCATTGCTCGTGTTTCTTGGCCCAAGCAAGTCCCTTCTTCTTATTGGTGTCCTTTAGTATTTGTTTCTGTGCAGCAATTTGACCAGAAAGGCCTGATTCACGGTCTCTTCTTAAAATGTTCCGTATTGACTGACCTGTCTTAAAGTAATGATGGAATGTTGTTTCTCTTTGCTTATTTGAGCTGTTCTTGCCATAATATGGACTTGGTCTTTTACCAAATAGGGTTATCTTCATTATACCACCCCTACTTGTCACAACACAACTGATTGGCTCAAACGCATTAAGAAGGAAAGAAAGACACACCTGTTAATTGAAATGCATTCCTGGTGACTACCTCATGAAGCTGGTTGAGAGAATGCCAAGAGTGTGCAAAGCTGTCGTCAAGGCAAAGGGTGGCTACTTTGAAGAACCTCAAATATAAAATATATTTTGATTTGTTTAACACTTTTTTGGTTACTACATGATTCCATATGTGTCATTTCATAGTTTTGATGTCTTCACTAGTATTCTACAATTTAGAAAATAGTAAAACAATTATGAAAAACCCTGGAATGAGTAGGTGTGTCCAAACGTTTGTTTGAATACACAAGATTTCACCTCGACGTGAATGAAATAAGGAGAAAGAGAGTAATAAACTCAAATGAAATAGAAAAATGTACAAAAGGTATGAAAGAAGTCTACCTCAAAGTGAAGTCAGTGCTGCACAGTGAGAGAAGGAACACAGTCATTCATGGACCATGTATTCTACACTACCAGGGATATCACTTTAAGAATACGTCCCAAATGGCACCCTATAATGCACTACTTTGGTAATACCCTTTGGGACCTGGTCTTAAGCAGTGCACTATAAAGGGAATAGGATGCCATTTGGGACACACATGTCATCAGTAGAGGGGGAGAGGAGGAGACAACAGACAAGGCTTACTGGACACAGACTGGGCTATTTACAGTCATGCAGTGTTTAAAAAGCTTTTTGTTTATGCTCAAAAGCTTTTGCTCGATTATATTCTACATCCGGACTGTGTGTGTGCGTCTCAACTTATGCGTTTTGTTTTATCCACATAAAAGGCCCCTTTCTTTAGCATTTCAAAAAGCGGTTTTGATATCGTAAAATCAAACCAAAGTCACACAGAGGAACACTTTTCAAACACGTTGTTGCACAAATACTCTGGAGGAAGGAGCCTTACCAATGAGGCTGAAGCATCCTTTCTTCTTTTCTGTTTTAGAGACGTCTGAATATGCTTTAACACCATAAGATAAAGATTACATGAGTGTTAAGATGGATGATTTCACAGCTGGGATTGACTGATACTGCTAGCTAGCAGTTACCAGCCTGACATTCAGCTAAGGTACAGCAATCATCAGACTGAAGCTATGATAGTGGTAATGTTAGTCTGAGTGAGTGTCTCTTGGTTGGAGTTGAATGGGTGAGTGCCTTTAGGCAAGGCTGGCTTTTCCCATCCTCGTTTCCCCTGAGTCTATACAGCCCATCGACAGCCCACTGTCAGCCTACATTACCACTGTGACTGCTGTGGCATGAGGAGGTACGTACAGAGCTCCTGCCCCACCCCTCCCTGGACAGTGCAATGCAACTACTCCATTGCCAACACCATAACCCCCTTTCTCTGACCACTCTCATGGGCTGAGACGAGCAGCATTCCGCTCTGTTCCGGATCCCTTCTACTCCGGAGTCTCGGGGTGCGGGGGTAGGCCGTTTTCAGACCGCAGGGCTGTGCAAGCCATGGTGGGGGCAGTGTGGTTTCCCCAGAATGCTTTGTGTAGCGCGTCGAGCTCGGACACCACCGGCAGGCGGATCTCGAGGTGCATCTTCAGGTTCTCCAGCCACTCCTCCAGCTTGGTGAAGGCGGGGCTACAGACAGAAGAGCCAATCAGTCTTAGGTTAGTGATGTCAACCTAGATCACATTTTATTTTTTATTTAACTAGGCAAGTCAGTTAAGAACAAATTCTTATTTACAATGACGGCCTAGCCCGGCCAAACCCCAAACCGGATGACGCTGGGCCAATTGTGAGCCGCCCTATGGGACTCCCAATCACGGCCAGTTGTGATACAGCCTGGAATTGAACTAGGGTCTGCAGTGATGCCTTAAACTGCTGCGCCACTCGGGAGCCCATAAATCAGTTATGGGACACGAGACTTATAATAAACCAAGACTCAACATATATAGCATTATCAAACAATAGTTTCCACTCATAAGTAACCTTATAGACAAATACCTGGAAAAGTGTTCCTGTATGCATCATCCATGTACAGAAGGTAAAAATCTATACCCAAAAAATCTCACACAGCATGGTGATACATGACTTAGGTCAGTGTCAGACACTACACACTCACCGTTTCTCAGCATCCAGGTCACAGCAGAGGACAGCCATAGGGAAGAAGGCAGGGGGGCAGTCTGGAGGACAGAAGTGCTCTAAGAAGCCTGTCACATTCAGCCCAAAGTCATGGGCCCTGGGCAAGTAGTCTGGGTCTGCATTCACCCTACCGATGATCTGGAGGGGGAGAGAGAGAGATTCACAGTAAGGAAAGGGCAAAAGGCGCTGCTGTTATAAGTTATAATACCAGTTATGAAGCTGGAACATTAGTCATAAACTGATATCAGATATCACGACTGCTTGCCAGATTCTTATTTAAACCTACAGATGTAGGATCTTAATTTGATCACTATTTTCTTTCATGCACCGTAGGAAATGCAATTGAGATTTGTGATTTACATAAGTTCACTGAAAACTAACGATAACAGAAGGTTATATTAACAGTATTGCACTTTCCATACAGCCTGCTTTTGGCCAGCTAATGGCCTAACCACCAATCAAGCGACATTATGGACTAAACGTTCAAATCCTGTTCCTTAGGATTATTTTTTTGTGACAACAGGTCAAATTAAGATCCTACATATGTACATCTGACTTACTGTTCTGAGACTCCAGGCCCAGGGGAAAGGCAGTCCCCAATAACAGGGTATACCAAGCATAGAGGGACTGAGGTTATGCCCAATGGGACCCATGGGACCACCAAACGAAGCCAGATCAGCTAGCTAGACCACAGGCAGCCCCTGTCCCTGTCAATCACCCACCACATAAAGAGATCTTCCCCTATGTAATCCTGCCTCTGTAGAGTCCCTGGCTAATGGCGTCCATGTGTAGATAGACCCACTGCATCTCTCACTGCAGATTTATTTTAATGTTTTAACAGAGCAGTTCAGCCCATTGCTGCTGTAACCAACCCTAATGGTTACCATGCTGCTTGGTTGGTCTCTCACTCTCCTTCTCTAGTTTAAGATTGTTCCTGTTCCCAAGAAAGCTAAGGTAACTGAGCTAAACGACTACCGCCCCGTAGCACTCACTTCCGTCATCATGAAGTGCTTTGAGAGACTAGTCAAGGACCATATCACCTCCACCCTACCTGACACCCTAGACCCACTCCAATTTGCTTACCGCCCAAATAGGTCCACAGACGATGCAATCTCAACCACACTGCACACTGCCCTAACCCATCTGGACAAGAGGAATACCTATGTGAGAATGCTGTTCCGACTACAGCTCGGCATTCAACACCATAGTACCCTCCAAGCTCGTCATCAAGCTCGAGACCCTGGGTCTCGACCCCGCCCTGTGCAACTGGGTACTGGACTTCCTGACGGGCCGCCCCCAGGTGGTGAGGGTAGGCAACAACATCTCCACCCCGCTGATCCTCAACACTGGGGCCCCACAAGGGTGCGTTCTGAGCCCTCTCCTGTACTCCCTGTTCACCCACGACTGCGTGGCCATGCACGCCTCCAACTCAATCATCAAGTTTGCGGACGACACAACAGTGGTAGGCTTGATTACCAACAACAACGAGATGGCCTACAGGGAGGAGGTGAGGGCCCTCGGAGTGTGGTGTCAGGAAAATAACCTCACACTCAACATCAACAAAACTAAGGAGATGATTGTGGACTTCAGGAAACAGCAGAGGGAACACCCCCTATCCACATCGATGGAACAGTAGTGGAGAGGGTAGCAAGTTTTAAATTCCTCGGCATACACATCACAGACAAACTGAATTGGTCCACTCACACAGACAGCATCGTGAAGAAGGCGCAGCAGCGCCTCTTCAACCTCAGGAGGCTGAAGAAATTCGGCTGGTCACCAAAAGCACTCACAAACTTCTACAGATGCACAATCGAGAGCATCCTGGCGGGCTGCATCACCGCCTGGTACGGCAACTGCTCCGCCCACAACCGTAAGGCTCTCCAGAGGGTAGTGAGGTCTGCACAACGCATCACCGGGGGCAAACTACCTGCCCTCCAGGACACCTACACCACCCGATGTTACAGGAAGGCCATAAAGATCATCAAGGACAATAACCACCCGAGCCACTGCCTGTTCACCCCGCTATCATCCAGAAGGCGAGGTCAGTACAGGTGCATCAAAGCTGGGACCGAGAGACTGAAAAACAGCTTCTATCTCAAGGCCATCAGACTGTTAAACAGCCACCACTAACATTGAGTGGCTGCTGCCAACACACTGACACTGACTCAACTCCAGCCACTTTAATAATGGGAATTGATGGGAAATGATGTAAAATATATCACTAGCCACTTTAAACAATGCTACCTAATATAATGTTACATACCCTACATTATTCATCTCATATGCATACGTATATACTGTACTCTATATCATCGACTGCATCCTTATGTAATACATGTATCACTAGCCACTTTAACTATGCCACTTTGTTTACATACTCATCTCATATGTATATACTGTACTCGATACCATCTACTGTATCTTGCCTATGCTGCTCTGTACCATCACTCATTCAAATATCTTTATGTACATATTCTTTATCCCCTTACACTGTGTATAAGACAGTAGTTTTGGAATTGTTAGTTAGATTACTTGTTGGTTATTACTGCATTGTCGGAACTAGAAGCACAAGCATTTCGCTACACTCGCATTAACATCTGCTAACCATGTGTATGTGACAAATAAAATTTGATTTGATTTGAGATAACTCAAAAGGATTTAATGAGAAACACAAATACGTTTGACTATTGTTTCCATTTTGTTTCCATATTCTGCTGTCATGGGCACTCACTTCACAAAGCATGATCCCGAAGGAAAAGATGTCCACCTTTTCATCATAGCTTTTCCCTGTGAGAGAAGACATTCCAAGTAAAACATGAGGTTATTCGTTTCAGAGTACTGACATAATGTATTACAGTATGTAGTGTTGAAACAACTGAAGAATTCACATTTTTCTGTTTAAAACCCACTTGGTTCAATTTAAGTGCAATTCAAGCAATGGTGGTTAAAACTTGTCAACCCCACATACCGTGGATCATCTCCGGGGCCATCCAGTAGGGGTTGCCCACTACAGTGTATCTCTTCCTGCGGTCAGGCTTCTTCTGCAGAAGACTCTTGTCCTGGATCTTGTCTTCCACCATTAGCCGAGCCAGCCCAAAGTCTGCCACCACCACACTGTTATTCTGCAGGGAGACAGAGAGGGGACAAACAGAGCAGACAGAGTTACATCTAGTACAACACAATACTAACAACACCAGCCCAAAGTCTGCCACCACCACACTGTTATTCTACAGGGAGACAGAGAGGGGACAAACAGAGCAGACTGAGTCATTCATACGTGATCAGAGTGAGCAGCTGAACATTGTATGCTAGAAAAACACACAAAACCGCTATTCATTAAATACGAATACCGAACCTTTAACAGCTAGGACCTCTATTTCTTGTCTCGGAATCCTGCTTAACAGACAGGATGAAGCCTGCTTGACTGAGACGCTAAACTGCTAGCCATCAAGCTAACAAAGTTTGTCCCAGATGAGTTTTGCAATGGAGCCTCTTTGTCTGGAGAAATAAATGAATGCTTCCAGTGCTGTAGGAGCTGTATCTACTACCCTTGGTTTTGAGACAAACCGGATCACTTGGTGTTCCAATGCGGCAATTGTTTATTTGCCGAGGATTATAGGCTGAGGTGGATTCCTTGATCACCCAGGTCGCTAGCCTACGTAAGATACTGGGGAAAACGCAGAGTGGAATGGTTACATTTTCTACGCCGGTGGCTGGACGGCGTTTTCTCCGCCTTGTCGTTTGTTGTTATCAGACTGGCCGGTGTTGCCCAGAGCTCCCCATCTGATAGCGGAGTCGAAGGAGCACAGCATTAGGAGCAAGGCAATCAATGATGGTTGCATGTCATGAGCCATGTAAGCCCCAACGAGAGGCCCGGAGTGGATACAAACAACTAATAGTTTCGCCGTCCTGGAGCCTGATCTTCCTGCACCTTCGTTGCTCGGGGTGCCTGTGTTTGGGCCGCAGTGCCTACTACTACAATTTCGAAGTTGACATCGGCGGGCTTCTCCATATGTCGAAGGCCTGCAGCAGGCGCCAGGAGCAACGGGCTTAAGTTATCCTGCCTCTCGCTTGTCCATAAAGGGTTCTCCGAATCCTGTAAAGCATGGGACTTGGGCAGATTTCCTCATCCTTCTCGCCAGCAGTGATTTTGGGCAGCTCCATGGTAAGAAATGTGACCGTTCCTGGTGCAAAAACAATGTCCTATCCCGGAGTTCGAGTAAATTACTTTACTAAGCTTCTCCCGGATGTACTACGTAGGACATGGAAATCGATTCTATCGTAGGTAATGGGGGTGTTAATGACATTATGAAGAGCTGATTGACTCTCTGCTAGATACTCAAAAGGCCCATCATATCTGGCCCTGTGCCCTCTCAGAATCATGGCATGGAACGCTTTAGCCAGTTGTGAAGAGAAAACCCTGCTATGTGATTATTGCAGCTAAATGGGTGTAACTTTTGATGACAATTTCGATATCTTTTGGAAACAAAACAGGTTTTATAAGGAGGATGGGATCCACCCAAATCATTTGTGTTCCTGGATCCTTTCACAGCATTATAAGGCTGTATTGAGACAATGACCCAAGCCCAGCTCAGCTAATCCCTACCATTGTGTTGCTCAGCAAATGTACATTACACCAGGGGCGTTTGGTAGACACAATGCAAGTAACCTAATTTGTCCCTTTAACTGCCTCTGCTGATCCTACAGCTATTGTATGCAGTAATCATGTGCCTATGAACCAGATTTATACTGTTAGCACTGAGCCAGTGTGCCCTAGGAGGAAGTCCACTATGTGCAGCTCACCCTGCACCAACATAAATAACATGAGCAAATGTACTTATGCTAAGCTTCCCAGTAAAGCAATAAAAACAAGTAAGCATCCCAGAAGAAAGTGCTCAAAATAGACCCACGTCAACATATGTAGTTTAAGAAACATGAAATCAATAATTTGCTAGTAACAGATGACATTCATATTTTGACAATCTCTGAAACTCACTTAGGTTTTTTGATGATACAGTGGTGGCAATACAAGGTTATAACATTTAAAAAGATGGAAATGCCAATGGTGGAGGTGTTGCTGTTTATATTCAGAACCACATTCCTATAAATATTAGAGGATCTCATGGTAAATACTGTTAAAGTAATATGGCTACAGGTTCATCTGCCTCACCTAAAGCCCATTCTGGTGGGAAGCTGCTATAGACCAAGTGCTAACAGTCAGTATCTGGATATCTGTGTGAAATGCTTGATAATGTATGTGATATCAACAGAGAGGAATATTTTCTGGGTGATTTAAATATTGACTGGATTTCATCAAGCTGCACACTCAAGAAAAAGCTTCAAACTGTAACCAGTGCCTGCAACCTGGTTCAGGTTATCAGTCAACCAACCAGGGTAGTTACAAACACAGGAATGAAATCATCAACATGTATTGATCACATATTTACTTATGCTGCAGAAATTAGCTTGAAAGCAATATCCAGATCCATCGGATTTGTAAGGATCGATGTTGGAAACGAGAAGCAGATACAGGGAGTGAACATTTAATGAAACACGGACATGAAACAGAACAGGAACTACATCTGAACAGGGGGAAAATAATGACAGCCATGCTGACACGGGGAACAAAACTGGGGAACAGACGGATATAGAGGGGGCAATCAACAACGTGAAGGAGTCCAGGTGAGTCCAATGAGCACAGATGCACGTAATGATGGTGACAGGAGTGCGTAATGAAGGGTAGCCTGGCGCCCTGGAGGGGAAGCGGGAGCAGGCGTGACAGGATGTAGTGATCACAATATAGTAGCCCTATCTAGGAAAACCAAAGTTCCAAAGGCTGGGCCTAATATAGTGTATAAGAGGTCATACAATAAGTTTTGTAGTGATTCCTATGTTGTTGATGTAAAGAATATTTGTTGGTCCGTGGTGTGTAATGAGGAGCAAACAGACATTGCATTTGACACATTTATGCAATTGCTTATTCAATTTACTAACAAGCATGCACCTATTAAGAAAATTACTGTCAAAACAGTTAAATCCCTGTGAATTGATGAGGAATTGAAAAATTGTATGGTTGAGAGGGATGAGGCAAAAGGAATGGGAAATAAGTCTGGCTGCACAACTGATTAGCAAACATATTGCAAATTGAGAAATCATGTGACAAACTGAATAAAAAGAAGAAACTATGAAACAAAGATAAATAACAAAGAATAATAGTAAAAAGCTTTGGAGCACCTTAAAAAACATTTTGGGAAAAAAGGAAAACCAAATGATATTGCCAAACACTTCAATGATTTTTTCATTGGCAAGATTAGCAAATTTAGGCATGAAAAGCTGACACTACACCCAAGTATATCTGACCAAATTATGAAAGAAAATCATTCTAATTTTGAATTCTGTAAAGTGAGTGTGGAAGAGGTGAAAAAATTATTGTTGTCTAACAATAATGACAAGCCACCGGGGTCTGACAATTGAGGATAATAGCAGATGATATTGCCACTCCTATTTGCCATATTTTCAATTTAAGCCTACTAGAAAGTGTGTGCCCCCAGGCTTGGAGGGAAGCAAAAGTCATTCCGCTACCTGAGACTAGTAAAGCCCCCTTCACTGGCTCAAAATGGCCAACCAATCAAACTCCTGGAAAAAATGGTGTTTGACTCGATACAATGCTATTTTACAGTAAACAAATTGACAACACATTTTCAGCACGCTTATAGGGAAGGACATTCAACAAGCATAGGCACTTACACAAATGACTGATGATTGGCTGAGAGAAATTGATGATAAAAATATTGTGGGGGCTGCTTTTGACATTATCGATCATAGTCTGTTGCTGGAAAAATGTGTATGTTATGGCTTTACACCCCCTGCTATGTGGATAAAGAGTTACCTGTCTAACAGAACACAGAGGGTGTTCTTTAATGGAAGCCTCTCCAACATAATCCAGGTAGAATCAGGAATTCCCCAGGGCAGCTGTCTAGGCCCATTACTTTTTTCAATTTTTACTAATGACATGCCACTAGCGGATGACTCAACACTATACATGTCAGCTACTACAGCGACTGAAATGACTGCAACGCTTAACAAAGAGTTGCAGTTAGTTTCAGAGTGGGTGGCAAGGAATAAGTTAGTCCTAAATATTTCTAAAACTAAAAGCATTGTATTTGGGACAAGTCAATCACTAAACCCTAAATCTCAACTAAATCAATCTCATGTGGAAATTGAGGTGACTAAACTGATTGGAGTAACCTTGGACTGTAAACTGTCATGGTCAAAACATATTGATACAACAGTAGCTAGGATAGGGAGAAGTATGTCCATAATAATCCGCTGCTCTACCTTCTTAACAGCACTATCAACAAGGCAGGTCCTACAGGGCGTAGTTTTGTCGCACCTGGACTACTGTTCAGTCATGTGGTCAGGTGCCACAAAAACAGACTTTTTGAAATTGGCTCAGAACTGTCGGCACAGCTGGCCCTTGGATGAACACAGAGAGCTAATATGAATAATATGCATGTCAAATCTCTTCTGGCTCAAAGTGGAGGAGAGATTGACTTCATCACTACTTGTATTTATGAGAGGTATTGACATGTTGAATGCACCAAGCTGTCTGTTTGAACTACTGGTGCACAGCTCAGACACCCATGCATACCCCACAAGACATTCCATTCCACAAGACATTCCATAAGAAGTCTCCAAGTCCAGAACAGACTATGGGAGGCGCACAGTACTAAATAGAACCATGACAACATGGAACTCTACTGCACATCAAGTAACACATGCAAGCAGTAAAATGAGATTTTAAAAACAGATAAAAATACACCGTATCGAAGTGTGGGGACTGTGAAGGAACATGCACAGACACATGCATACACACACGATAACATACGCACTATAAACATACGTACACATGGATTTTGTACTGTAGATATGTGGTAGTGGTGGAGTAGGGGCCTGAGGGCACACAGTGTGTTGTGAAATCTGTCAATGTATTGTAATGTTTTTTGAAATTGTATAATACAATATACTATCAACACCAACATACTATCAACACCAGCCCAAGTCTGCAACCACCACACTGTTATTCTTAAGGGAGACAGAGGACACACACACAGTCACATCTGCTGCATCACAATACCCTACACACTGCAAATCTACCTACAAGACTATTCATCTTACCACAGACATAAAGACACATGCCAGATAGAGAGGTGGAGAGAGAGAGAGCACACTCAACAACATAGAGAAATAAAGAGAAGTGTGAATACTATGACTGTTGACTTTGAGAGGTACAAACACTCTACTGTACAGTACTTTACCCTAACAAAGGTTTCTCTGTGTCTAATGTCAGTACATCGCCATTGTCACATCTCTTTCAATGAGAGACAAACCTGTATGTGATCTAGACATACAGGTGCAAACTCTTAATCCTCAAAGAAAACACGCACCCCTGAGAGAGAACACACCTTACATCTCTGTACTCACCTCTCTGACAAGACAGTTGTATGAGTTCAGGTCGCGGTGGATTATGTTCATGGAATGCAGATATGACTGGAAGACAGAGAGAAAGAAAGGGGGGATGGAAAGAGTGAAAGAAAGAAAACAAGAGTTAGGTATTAAGTTTAAACCTCAAACCAGTGCCTAGTGGAACAAATGTGCATTGTTCTTCTTTCAGAGTATAGCCTTTGTACATTCACTAATCTACAGTCATGTGCTATATTCATCACTGTAAACCCAAATCAAAGGCAACACACCATGACTACCCATGATGCCATAATCCAGAAGGAATTCAAGCTATAATTTTCATATAGGGAAAATCTGCTACACATGTGAACAACACTGCTGCAACACTTCCTCTAGATCTCCACTGGAGGGCAGTGTGAGCATGGTTAGTTTGACTGCACTGTCTGTCATTCTATTCACCACCACTGCACTGCAGTTTCTCTGATTGCAGCAGTGAACCCTGGTCCCGACAAGACCCACAGTGCATACTGGCTTCTGATCTGTTTTTGGTTTTATTCTAGAGGCATTCTATACATTCTATTTGGCATGGATCATTCACTCACCATCCCTGCAGCGATGTCTTTAGCAAAGCTCACTCTCTGATTCCAAGGGTAGTTGATATCCTGTTAGTAAGACAAACCAAGGATAGAATCAGACTCTGGATGTTTCACAGAACATAAACACCAGTGATTAAAACTAAAGGGAGGCTCTCTAATCCTAATCCTGTATCCTCTGATGACTCTGAGACACAATGTACAACACGCAACTATGCACTCATAGGGACACACAGCCACCCAACCGCACACACACAATCTGGTGCAGTGGCACACCCATACAGAAGTGCACACAACAAAGTACTAAAATCCCACACAGACACACAGACACACCACCGTTACCATTTTCTTAATGATCTCCCTCAGGGTTCCTCCTTTGATGTACTCTGCGATGAAATTGAGTCTCTTGTCTTTGTAGAGGACACCTATAAACTTCAGCACGTTGGGGTGCTCCAGACAACGCATCACCTTCACCTGGAGAGGGAGGAGGGTACACCTTTTAAGTCTTGGAAGATACTTTAGGTTTAGTTAGTTTAGTTATTGAACCCATATTTAGAGCTACAGTCCAGGAGCTGTCCTAGTCCTGACTCCTCATAAAGACCAAACATCTAGGAGCTGGTGGGAGTGGTTGTGTTGTGTGGGTTTAGTGAAAGCAGTAGTTAGCTGAACTGGGTGGGTAGCTACATAATTAGTGAAAGACCTCCTTGTCTCCCGCCCTGAGGGTCTCTGTGAGATGGACATTCCTCCTTCTAGACTTTGATTTTAGTCTATAACCATTTCCTCCTGGTCTAAACATATAAGATGTCTCCTCTCCTGTCATTAACTTGACATAATTGTAACAAGAAACAGGAATAATACGTGGTTATTACAGCTTCCCAAAGAGAGAAAAACTGATTAGGTCCTAAAGGAGGTAAACATTACATTAGCTACTCTGAAGTCAAGGGAAGGGAGGGAGAAAACTATTTTGAAGGCTTTGATTTAAAAAATGGGCACCAAGGCTCAAAAGGCCAACGGTTTTAAAAAGGCCTACCATGTCTCTAACATAAGGGCAAGACTCCAATCCATCAAACAACTTAAAAAAACATCTTGAACTTAGGAAACCATGCCCAAGGCGGTGTTTGTGATGTGTGATAAGTTTGCGAGAGAGCTGAGCCCTTCCTTTGTAATTGGAGTGTTATGCAGGCAGGGCACTAATAAAAACAGTTAGAAAACAAACCTCAGTCTGCATTCCGCTGTTTGTTGGTGGGCGGTCATGGCCTGTTGTTTTAACTGCTTACAGAGTTATTAAAGGGACTAAGGGTGTTAACCTGCACACCTCAGTGTTCACACAGTGTTTCCTGAAGAGGAGAGTAGAATGCAGGGTAGAATAGTGTATTTGTATGTGTGCACATGTGTGGCGAGTGTGCATTTGATTGCCGATGTGAGTGTCTGTTTATCTGGGAGGGATGTGGCAAAGGGTATATACCTGTGTATACCTCTAATGACTGTCTGTCCACCCCTCACAGCCTAATTAGGGTGGGGTACTTTTTACGAGGTGTAGTGGTGTGTATCACTGTCATCTAAACATGACATTCCGAGCTTGATAAACTACACTCTGTGGTAAACTTAGACTACCAGTGTTAACAATAGTGGCCAGGGTTGGAAACATGGTCTGTGATCTCTGTCACTGAACTAAGCCCAAGCATTGTTCTCGATACATGTTCTGTAGATACGTAGCACAGGATTGTACTGTCCTTAGAAGAAGTGGGAGCTCTTTGGGACAAGCACAGAGATTGCCATTGCGTGTGGTGTTTCAAATCATTGGAATAAAGGAAAGAGATGGATGGTGTACCTTCATAAACCTTTAATATATAAGGCTTATCTAAAAATCTTCTGAAATCATTTATAGGCAAATTGAATTTAGAATCTCAATGTATCTCCTGATTTGACCCTGTTGAACTATGATGGTGTCACATCAACAAAGGCAAAAGAAGTCAAGGTTGAAAGAGTGGTCACCCACTTCTTTTAGGAATGACCTCTGCGTCTCGTCATCGAAACGAATCAGCTCCTTCATCACCATCACCTCCCCTGTCTCTCTGTGGGTCACCTGCAGAAACACACACACCGTGATTTCATCAGTCTGCGCCACAGGGAATGGGGGTACTTTCCGTTCAAAGCTAATTTCACCCCAACAGGTAAACTCTGGGAATCTGGGAATAAAAACCCTGGATATATGTGGTCTCCCTCTCAAAGCAGATATTTACTCCCTGCTTGAGTGCATCTTCCAAGCAGCAGATGAACATATAGGCTACTGTACTTTCTGGTTTCATCTGAAGCCATTCTGTAAAGCATCTCAATGCTGCCATCTTCTGGAACTTTTGAACACAGAATATACTGCTCCTACGCAGTAACATTTGACACACATTCACTCTTGTGAAGTGGGATTTTTAAAACCTTTTTGGGATAGGGGGCAGCATTTTCACTTTTGGATGAATAGCGTGCCCAGACTGAACTGTCTCCTACTCTGTCCCAGATGCTAATATATGCATATTATTATTAGTATTGGATAGAAAACACTCTGAAGTTTCTAAAACTGTTTGAATGATGTCTGTGAGTATAACAGAACTCCTATGGCAGGCAAAAACCTGAGAAGAAATCCAAACAGGCTGTGAGAAATCGATTTTCAAAACAGTGCCTATTGAAATCCCAGTGAGATATGAATGAGGATGCACTTCCTAGGGCTTCCACTAGATGTCACCGTCTTTAGACACTGGTTTGAGGATTCTACTATAAAGGAGGGGCTCATAATAGCTCTTTGAGTGAGTGGTCTGGCAGAGAGACTCGGTCTAGCTTCTGTTGACGCCAAAATGGCGGATATTCCTCTGGCTGTTTTGGGTTCTGAGCGCCGTTCTCAGATTATGCTTTTTCCGTAAAGTTTTTTTGAAATCTGACACAGTGGTTGCATAGAGGATACGTCCATCTTTAATTCTGTGAATAACACTCACCGGATGTTTTGGAATTAAAACATTACTGCACGTAACGTGCCAATGTAAACTGAGATTTCTGAATATAAATATGCACATTATCGAACAAAACATACATGTATTGTGTAACATGATGTCCTATGAGTGTCATCTGATGAAGATCATCAAACGTTAGTGATTAATTTTAACTATATTTCTGCTTTTTGTGACTCCTATCTTTGGCTGGAAAATGGCTGTGTATGTTTTTGTGACTTGACTCTGACCTAACATATGCTGTGCTTTCGCTGTAAAGCATTTTTGAAAATCGGACACGATGGGTAGATTAACAGGATGTTTATCTTTCATTTGCTGTATTGGACTTGTTAATGTGTGAAACAGACAATGTCCACGTCATACCCAAGTCATCAGGTTGGTGTGTTTACCTTGATGGCCTGTCCAAAGCAGCCTTTTCCCAGCACCTCTCCATGGATGAGGTCTGAGGGCCGGAAGATCCGGTGCATGCGACTGTTGGAGACGACCCGCAGTGACTCGGAGCGGTTAATGTCCTTCCTCTGAGAGAGAGGGGACGCTGCGTTACTGGAGCACGGAGACTTATCAATACTGTAGCTCCGTCTGGAGAGAGAGGGGGAGAGAGGGAGAGAGAGATAAAAGAAGGGAGTGAGAGGTGGAGAGAAGGAAAAACAGAAAGATGGAACAGACGAAGAAAAATAAATCATCAGTCTCACAGGATCACTGATGTGCATCCATACTGCCCTTCGCAGTGTTAAACGACGTTGCCAACCCTGTCATAAGGCATCAGTCTAGCATCTACTACCGTTATATACGAATTATGAAATTGGAGCGACAGCGTAACTGCAGTTAGACATTGCTCATCCATTTCACTGAAGAGCTGAAATAATGTAATGTGTGTCAGCCCACACATTTGCACCAATAAAATGTAATTCATGTAAGCTAGTTATGTCTAAAATGTGTTTCGTACACATTGAATGCTTTTATTTATGCATACATTAATTTAGCTGAAGATTTTATATAAATCTGTATTTTGTCGTGTATTTCTTTCATTTTCTATCCTATTCATACTGTACTTGAAATAAACCAAAAACACCATGTCTAAAACAGCATGTATTTGTGCGTCTGTAAATGGCACTGAGATTAGTCCTTACGTGATCATGCGTGAGCGCAGGTTATTGATGTCTGGGTGTGGGGGTTGGGTGATGGGGAGGATGGGGCTGGGACCGCCAGACAGAGGAGTGATCAGGGGTCCGTCCACCGTCTCCCCCTCTGAACCGCCCTGGTCATGGGGGTCGTGCTCTATGGTCAGCTGGAGCAGACGACTGGTCTCCTGGATGAGCAGGTCAATCTGGTGGAGCGGAGGAAAAAGATGACCAGTTTAGCATTAGAATGTAACATAACATGTAGAATCTAGCATAGCATATAGCATAGCATGTAGCATGTCTAAGAGTGTTCATGTTTTGGTGGAGTGAATGAGATTGCCTCCTAGTGTCTGTCAACTCCATTTCTGTAGATTAAACATGAGTGAGGACTTAAACTTAGATCTTCTAACATCAAGCCTTGAATTTCATTTAACATCTCACTAATATCAATGTCATTGATGTCTAACAGCAACACAGGTAGAAGAGATGTCAGTTGGTTACCTCATCGAGAGGAACGTTCCTGATGGGTGTTCCGTTGATCTCCAGGATCCGGTCTCCGACATGTATGGAGTTCTTCACATCTGGACTGATCAACTCAGAGTCCACCCTGGAGAAGGAATGAGAGAACAGAGATAAGCAGTTAGACACAGATTTAACCTCGATATCCATCTTTTTGCCATTACATTAGCCGAGTGGTTACATCATAAGTCTAGGAAGTATGACAGAATGAGACTTTAGAAAATCTAACATGTACAGAATGATATACTGGTCAACTGGAAAGATAAAAGACCGGACTGCTTATATACTGCTAGATCCTTTCCATCCCTTTTGTTGTACAAGGACATGGGTATAGTATTTAATCTACACTGGATTTAAATAACAATGTCCTCACTTTCCCTAACTTCCATTCTGTGCTTTTCTGACTTCCATGTCTTCTGTTCATTAATCTCCAATCCTTCTGTTAGCCTCCCCATCCATTCCCTTCTCCCCCTCCCCTCCCTCCCCCAATCCATCCCTCCCTTGGTGTATTTATTACAATTCTATTCAATTTTTAATTAAACCAGGAAATCCCACTAACATAAGGAATCATCTTTTCCCTCTCTCACCCCCCCTCTTTCCCAATCCCTCCTTATCTCCACCCTCCCATTGCCTACCTACCCCCTCTCTCACCTTCCATCCCTCCTATCCCCCTCATGCTTCCTCTATACTCACTGTGACACCCTGACAGTGTGTTCAGGGCCATAGCCGTTGGGACTGAGAGGGCTGAGAGGCTGGTCGATGGCGACCGAGATCCCTCTCCGCCCGTCTGTGGAGGCTGGGATGGACACCAGGGTCACCGTGTGGGGGATCCTGGAGCATGGTGAGTCTGACAGGGACACAGGCGTCACAATGGTCTGGTAGTAACAGTGGCCACTGTGGAGGGAGAAGGGGCAGAGACGCAGGGGGAGGTCAGCATAGATAGAATAGACAAGTGTATGAATATCCGTAATGCTACATTAATACAGAAAAATAAGAATGCAAATGTAATTTGTTCTTAAACACAATGGCATTTACACATATTGTTTTGGATATACACTACCATTCAAAAGTTTGGGGTCACTTAAAAATGTCCTTGTTTTTGAAAGAAAAGCTCATTTTTACTCCATTAAAATAACATAAAATGGTCAGAAATACAGGGTAGACATTGTTAATGTTGTAAATGACTATTGTAGCTGGAAACGGCTGATTTTTAACGAGGACAAGTACATTAATGTCTAGTTTGAGAAACAGACGCCTCAACAGGCAGCTTCATTAAATCGTACCCGCAAAACACCAGTCTCAACGTCAACAGTGAAGAGGCAACTCCGGGATGCTGGCCTTCTAGGCAGAGTTGCAAAGAAAAAGCCATATCTCAGACTGGCCAATAAAAATAAAATATTAAGATGGGCAAAAGAACACAGACACTGGACAGATGATCTGCCTGGAAGGCCAGCATCCCTGAGTTGCCTCTTCACTGTAGACATTGAGACGGGGGTTTTGCGGGTACTATTTAATGAAGCTGCCAGTTGAGGACTTGTGAGGCGTCTGTTTCTCAAACTAGACACTAATGTACTTGTCCTCTTGCTCAGTTGTGCACCGGGGCCTCCCACTCCTCTTTCTATTCTGGTTAGAGCCAGTTTGCGCTGTTCTGTGAAGGGAGTAGTACACAGCGTTGTACGAGATCTTCAGTTTCTTGGCAATTTCTTGCATGGAATAGCCTTAATTTCTCAGAACAAGAATAAACTGACGAGTTTCAGAAGAAAGGTCTTTGTTTCTGGCCATTTTGAGCCTGTAATCATACCCACAAATGCTGATGCTCCAGATACTCAACTAGTCTAAAAAAGGCAAATTTTATTGCTTCTTTAATCAGAACAGTTTTCAGCTGTGCTAACATATTTGCAAAAGGGTTTTCTAATAATCAATTAGCCTTTTAAAATAATAAACTTGCATTAGCTAACACAGCGTGCCATTGGAACACAGGAGTGATGGTTGCTGATAATGGGCCTCTGTATACCTATGTAGATATTAAAAATCAGCCGTTTCAGGGGCCTCCCGGGTGGCGCAGTGGTCTAAGGCACTGCATCGCACCAGAGACTCTGGGTTCGAGCCCAGGCTCTGTCGCATCCGGCCGCGACCGGGAGGTCCATGAGGCGACGCATAAGGGAGGGTTTGGCCAGTAGGGATATCCTTGTCTCATCGCGCACTAGCGACTCCTGTGGTGGGCCGGGCGCAGTGCACACTGACTAGGTCGCTAGGTGTACGGTGTTGGTGCGGCTGGCCTTGGTGCGGCTGGCTTCCGGGTTGGATGCGCACTGTGTTAAGAAGCAGTGCGCTTGGTTGGGTTGTGTTTTGGAGGACACATGGCTCTCGACCTTGGTCTCTCCCGAGCCCGTACGGGAGTTGTAGCGATGAGACAAGACAGTAACTACTAATAATTGGATACCACAAAAAGGGGGTAAAAAAATAAATAATAAAATCAGCTGTTTCCAGCTACAATAGTCATTTACAACATAACATACAAATAACACTATATTTCTGACCAATTTGATGTTATTTTAAATGGACAAAGAAATGTGCTTTTCTTTCAAAAACATTTCTAAGTGACCCCAAACCTTTGAACAGTAATGTAAGTGATCATTTACATTTCTGTGAGCATCACCTGATAAAATGTCAGACGGCAGAATAATGATCTAGTCAACCTCCCATCACACACACACTGACACTTCCATTCAGAGCTCACAGGACAATGACTGCTTGCATTTCAACATCCCTTCCTCCCTCCTCGTGTCAGGGTGTGTGTGTGTGTGTGTGTGTCATACAGTACCCCCTTCCTCCCTCCTCGTGTCAGGGTGTGTGTGTGTGTGTGTCATACAGTACCCCCTTCCTCCCTCCTCGTGTCAGGGTGTGTGTGTGTCATACAGTACCCCCTTCCTTACTTCATGTCCGTTGCTTCTCTATCCACCACTTCCGTTATTTCCACATTTCTATTTCTGCTTTGGGTTACAGTGGCCAGGCTGCACAGCACTGGTATTACTGTAATAACGTTATGAACAAATTATAACCTCTCGTCAAGACAAATAATGACCTTCCCTGGAGTCTGCAGAATCTCTACACCCTACTCCTTATTAGCACTGACTGAAATATATGAGGATCATTTTATAAATAAAGTTGTATGATCACTACAATGTACCAGTATAGTTTGGACCTCTCCACCAGTGCGTAGGTGTCTCCATCTCCGATGAAGGCTCTGCAGTTCAGACAGGTGAAGCATTCTGGGTGGTACTTCTGTTCCCCTGCGACCTGGAGGGCACACGCAGAGGGAGGTTCATGGTAGGATTACTAGGTAGGGTTAAGAGTCAGCTAAACAACTTCTTTTCATCTTTTTATTCAACCTTTATTTCAGCAGGCCGGTCAATTGCAAACCAAATTATTCTCTTGCAATGACCACCTGTCTGACCAAGACGGAAAAGCAAGGCAAAGAGAAATCTACAAAACAACACAATGACAGGTCAAACATTAAACAAAGCAAAGAGAATGTACTACAAGTCTACTATATGTTCACTATTTGTTCAGGTCGGTAGATGCATCACGTAGCAATAACAGCAACAAATGGAGAAACACACTAGGGCAGATGCAGGTTAACCAGTGCAAGGAGGGCTAGATTGCTGTGGCTGATATCAGCGTTATTAGCTTCAGGCTGGTTTCTATCTAGCTCAATCCAATCACTGGCAGAAGCAGGTAGCTGAGAATTGAATTGCAGCTCAAAACAGCAGAACCAGTTAAATTACCGACCACAACTAGATTTGTAAACAAACAGATACTACAATCACACTCAACATAGTAACCAGGCAAATTGGTCTAAATGGTGCCACTTAAGAAAGCTTTTGGCAAAAGGTTTTCCTTATAGCTCACGATATGTATGGTAATTTACTGAAGGATGTAAGACCACTAGGGCCTGACTTACACACGGAATGCTAATCTATACATAGAACCCACCCAGGTAGAATTACCTTAAATGCAAATGGAAAACATTCCTGGTTGGATAGGGCTAATCAGGGCTTTACTTAAACAAGAACCTGGTGACCTTGTAGCTCCTCAAAGACAGGTTGAAGATCTGATTAGACCTCTCTCCCCCCCCTCTCTCTAGATCCCTCCCTCTTCTCTCTCTCTTACCCATTTCCTTCTCTCTCCCGCTCTCTTTCTCTCTCATTTTCTGCACCGATCAGCAGAGGGTTGGGCTTGTGGTGGGTGTGGTAGGCACTCTAGAGCTGCAATGATCTGCAATTCAAATTTCACTGAGGGGGAGTTTTCAGGGATGTGAGAGATGGGGGGATACTGAACAAAGAAGAGTAATCTATGAAATATGAGAATAAAGAGAAAAAACTGACTGTTCTTATGACCCCCCCCCCCATCTCGAGGCTTCCACTGCTGCAAGCCTCATAAAAAAGTGTGGCACTAGCAACTTCCTTTAAGAGTGGCACAGTGCTTTTAAATGGTCGATAATATAGATACCAACAACAAAAAAACAGCCCTGTCTGCTGCCCCCCCTCCCCCCAGGGAGCATTCCCATGGAAACCAGAGAACCCACACTGAGAGAGTACCCTTGGGCTGCTTGGAGGAAGTCAATGGAACACATTAAGGAATTAATCAATAATAAGTCATTAACATGAGCGGCTCATCCCAGCCACAGGAAAAGCTATGTCTGACTCTGAGCATCTACTGATGCAGAAAGGAATGGAGAGAGAGTGAGAATAAAAAAGGGAGAAATGGGTTGACTCCATGATCTATGTTTGTACCTTTTTAACCTTGATTGTTCATGTTAACAACAGAGCAGAGGGACTCAGAGAGCGAATGAGAAGAGAGAGAGGAGAGAAGGTAATGACTGTGTAATTGGCTTCCATTTGAGCTCTGGAGCAGACAGAACATGAAATGAGTTGGTCAAGAAAAGCAGCCTCAATGGCTTGGTGAGTCACAGTCATTGTTTTTTGGAGTGGAGTAGGGAGGGTAAAACAATGATAAGTGGCTGACATCTTTATGTCAGTTATGATCACAGTACATGTAAACACCACATCACAGAGACTCAGAGGGAGGGAGATGAGATTATAATTATAGATACATTAGAGCGTGTGCCCGCATTGAGAATGAAGTACAACAAATTAGGAAAGATAGGGGTCAAAATGTCTTCTATAGAATGAAGTCAGATAGTAGAATATGCATGCGAGCGTGAGTGAGTGTGTGCGCGCCTGTACAGCAAATTGGCCAGTGTTACCTAGTGTTGATTATTGGGGCGGCAGAGTAGCCTAGTGGTTAGAGCGTTGGACTAGTAACCGAAAGGTTGCAAGTTCAAAATCCCCGAGCTGACAAGGTACAAATCTGTCGTTCTGCCCCTGAACAGGCAGTTAACCCACTGTTCCTAGGCCGTCATTGAAAATAAGAATTTGTTCTTAACCGACTTGCCTAGTTAAATAAAAAGGTAAAATAAAAAATAATTCAGTGTAATATTTCTAGTGGGGATTCTGGTGTTAAATGAACTCTGTAAGTGAACCCCAGTGTTGGTGTTAATAACCCGTGTTAAACCAAAACCACACCCATTATTATAATATTTCCCAGCATGCTCTATTGCAGGTTGATTTTTAGAATTGTTTGTTTCAATATCTATGTTTTGCATGTACACTACCTTCAAAATAAGGCCTTATTAAATACTTGTTGTATTGTGTTAAATAATACATTTTTAATGATAAAATATTTGCTTAGGATATCACTTCATGAAGGTTTCAGGACTGAAAATGGATGAATTCAATAACCATGTCTTTGTCATTAACAAATACAGTCATGGGTGTTAACGCTACAATTCACTTGAAATGCATTCTGGGTAATACACAAATAAGGCTTTACACTAAGCAGTGTGTTAATTTAACACTGAAAAGTGTGGACCCGTATAGACACTTGACCAGTGTTAAATGTAACACTGTCAGTGTTGATTTAACACTAGACTATGCTGTGTATGTGTGTGTATGTGTGTGTGTGTGTGTGTGCGGGTGTGTGCGCGGCAGGCAGTGGCCAGTCTCAGGTGTGAGCCCCCGTGGGGAGGAGAAGAAGGACAGCTGGATGGAGAGGAAGACAGTGTGATGCCTGTCACACTGACACTGTGGCTGCTGCCATTTGTCGACCCCCGCCCCCTCCTTTCCTACACACTCCACCCCACACACTCTTCTCTCCAACCACATGTGACAACTGACAGCTGCTGCTGCACACGCACAAAGAAAAGACTCCTACATCAAAAGCCTGAGGGACAGAACAGAGCAAGTGAGAGAGAGAGAGGGAGATAGAGAAGCTAACAATAACCCTGTACATCTCTCATAGGTGGAACGTTCTATTACCTTTGTCTCACTGATAATTGAGTTAGTTTCATTCTGAGTTATTGTGAACTATGTAGCATGAGAAACCTGCCAAAAAGTTGGTTAAAAAGCTTCAATTTACAATGAGTGGGGATAACTTATAGAATGTTCTCTCTCTCTCTCTCTCTCTCTCTGTCTGTCTGTGTGAGAGAGCAGTGTGGCTTGGTCATGTGGCGCACACAGGACCACAACAATCCAAATCATCAGCACGTTTCCTTTGGGAAGAGTGAGGTCGCCATGGAGAAGCATCTGGAAACAGTGTGTTACCATGGTGAGCTGGAGCGAGGCGGTCACATATTAAGCATGATCCTATAATGAACAATGACTGCACCAGCTGGGGACTTGTGATGAAGATACAAAGGTGAGAAATGCAATTCACCTGGAAATAGAAAGCAGGAAGTTTCCTGGAACTACTCATGTATACAACCAATCTTTAAAATTGGCTTTGTCCAATAACTCATCTCCACTTCCTAAACTGTAAACCAAATCATTGCAAATAAATGTAATTTCTTTGAGGGCTTTCCCAAAGATAATGCAAATGAGTTCACAAGAATGAGGAAATGTCCTTGGTGATATTATGATGACACAGCCATTCAAAGGCTGTCATTTCAGCACTTAAATGTGTCAAAGTTTCAACTTTAAGTGTTTGACGACCCAAACATTACGATGATAAGTTGGGAGGCTAATCCATTTAGTGGTGTGTGTGTGTGTGTCTGATTTTAGACAGCCTGTGGAATGTGTATGGCCCCTGTTGGACCAATCAGAGGTATTTATGACCCTCTGGTTTCACAATGACACTCAGGTTCTCTAGTGTAAACAACAGATGAGGGGAAGTTAGGGAGTCTCCATATTGAGTTTAGGACATTTTCTGTTGACAAAACTATTGCATCACTTTCATTTTTGTTTTAGGATTAATTATAAAAAGTTTAGTCCAACCATGTAAACTAGGTGAATTGGAGCCAATGCTACAGTATATTCTAATATGCCCATTGCCCACTACATTGCTTATTAGTGTGGTGGATATTGGAACTTTAGCCGGTTGTTCACTTATGTTTCCTGTATGGACTTCCAGTTATACTGATGCATTGTGGGCCTGTGGAGGGTCTTGCCGATATAGTGATATGGATAATGTGTGGAGAGTAATGGGGACTATAAAACATTAGCAACACAAGGTATGCCCCTTACGTCAGTTAGCCTGATGTAAACACTACACCATGCACACACACAGTCACACGCATGCACACGTTGTCATTTAAACTGATATTAGCACACACTGCCATGACTTCACTAACCCATCCCAGGCAGGATAAATCTATTACAATGACCTAATCCTAACACACCATGATGTGATGCAGAGCTGGTACAGAGGGGATCCGGTTGGTGTAACTAACCACATTATGACCTGGAGATGATTAGTTATTCCAGTGACCTATTGAGGTTCAATGAAACTGCTGCAATAGTAAAGCTCAGGGCTTCTCAACCTTTTCTGTTTTTGAGGCCTTCTGAGACTGACAAGTACACATAAAACCAATAAACCACCAGCAAGAATTCACACAAGAACTATGACAGAAACCAAGTACTTTCATGCTACACAAGCTGATGTTGACATCAGGAATTGGTTACATCAGCAGCACATTCAGCAGGTAACAGATACTCCCGATACCTCCCATGAGAGTGAATTCTAGGTCAAATTCCAAAAAAGCTTAATGGGGGATTCCAAATTCCAAAGCCATTTGAACCATGCATGTTGAGGTGCTGGAGGATCAGGATCAGTCAAATCTCCATATAACAGATGGATAGAATGTCTATAATATAGAATCCTGCATTTAAATCAATTCATCAAGCAATGAAATTTGGCTTTTCAATTTCCAAACCAAAACCTAAACTGTGGAAAGAAGAGAAGTGGAGCATGGCCTGGATCTTGAGTAGAAAAAGAACATCACCTCTATCTTATCCACACTCAGAAAAAAGGGTGCCAAAAGTGTTCTTTGGCTGTCCCCATAGGAGAACCCTTTTAGGTTCCAGGTGAAACCCTTTTTGGTTTCATGTAGAACCCTTTTTGGTTTCATGTAGAACCCTTTTTGGTTTCATGTAGAACCAAAAAGGGTTCTTCAAATGGTATGCTTATGGGGACTTAAAGGTTCTAGATGGCACATTGTTTCCCCTAAGAGTTTGGCAGCTCCAATCACCAGTTCCCTCCTGTTCACTGCCTTCCTTCCTACTTAGATCTCATTTGGCAACACAGGCCTTCCTTTTGTTTCTGACTCCGACTCATTTACAAAGAATAAACGGGGCAAATATGATTAGACCAGACCAAGTAGCAGAAACAGCACCCAGCAACCCCAAACAGGGCTTGGATTCATGCCTGTTCACTGGAAAAACCCTGTTTACCACTTAGCCAACAGCATGTTAAGGCCATCCTGTAGCATCTACAGCATGTTAAGGCCATCCTGTAGCATCTACAGCATGTTAAGGCCATCCTGTAGCATCTACAGCATGTTAAGGCCATCCTGTAGCATCTACAGCATGTTAAGGCCATCCTGTAGCATCTACAGCATGTTAAGGCCATCCTGTAGCATCTACAGCATGTTAAGGCCATCCTGTAGCATCTACAGCATGTTACGGCCATCCTGTAGCATGTTACGGCCATCCTGTAGCATCTACAGCATGTTACGGCCATCCTGTAGCATCTACAGCCATCCTGTAGCATCAACAGCATGTTACGGCCATCCTGTAGCATCAACAGCATGTTACGGCCATCCTGTAGCATCAACAGCATGTTACGGCCATCCTGTAGCATCAACAGCATGTTACGGCCATCCTGTGACCATATGACCATATGCTTTATCTAGGGCAGGACCTACTCTAAATATAGACCATGTGACCGCCTAGGCTCATGTCTATTTCATGAAACAAAAATTATTAAATATATGTATATGTCATGGACCCAGTTTCTTAGAGATCATTGCAACCATTTCAACATGAACATAAACATCTCTTAACAAGATCATTTTAGGGACGATACAATATCAATATTGATGTTCTATTTCTACTTAAAACATGCAATAGAGAGAGAGATGGAGACCTAAAACACAAACACAGCAGAATCAGGCCTGCTTACTCAACACAAGCCACTTGAGACAGCCCGACTGCCACCCCGCCAATCAACCGGCTGAAGCTAGCCAAGCCCTTTCACTCCATCACAGTCTACATAGGGAAAGCCATCTTACCTTTCTGTCCCTTTTCCACAGCTTGAGACAGCAAAATCCCCAGAAAAATAAATCTGACACCATGACAGCCTCCCTGCTGCTGCTTTCCTATACAGTCCACTCTACTCCGGGCAAGACTAGTTCATTCTGGTGAGCCCACACTGCTGTCACAACAACACAGAGGCAGAGGCCAAATGAGAGAGAGAGAAAAGGATGAGGCAGAGAGCGAGAGAGAAAGAGAGGAGCTGTCCACGCCTTTGCCACTGAGCTCATATCTGAAACGATGTCACAGGCTGCTCATTCTCCTCCCTCCCTCGTTGCCCCTCTCTCTCTCTCACTCACTCTAACAAGCGGCAGCCGCTCTCTCTCTCTGTTTCTATGACCTCATCGTTTCCTGCCTGGTCCAGCCCACCCATGCGCCTGCTGGCTGTGTCTCCTCTCTGATGTCTTCAGAAAATACCCCCCTCTTATATTTCTCCCTCTTTCTTCCCTCATCCCCCTTTCCCTAGTCCCCCCTATTCCAAACCTCCTCTAGCTCAGTCACAGCTGACAGGCAATCATATTTAATACTCTGTCGGAAATGTCAAATAAAAAAAGGGGGCCAGCCAAAGCCCTCACGCAACACCACCATGTCATCTAACATCACTTGCATTAAAGGGCTTACTGTACTAGTGGGGAGGATGACAGACTGATTATACAAATGTAGGATCTTAATTTGAGGCAGTTTGCTACAGCGGGAAAATAATCCTGCAGCAACAGGAAATGTGAATTATTATGTGGAGTATAATTCATGGACATTTTATTAGGGGTTGATACATTTTACATAAGGGAAAATCAAGTCTGAAATTTCAGTGGAAATTACAAAATTCCGAAGCCTTTTTAAACCTCAAATAAACTACATTAACATCAACATTTCCTGGGTGATCAAATTAAGATCCTACATCTGTAAAAGCACATATTGGAAGATTAGAACACAAACATACATTTTAAAACCTAAACGCAATCTACTATACAAACCACCTGGAACATCAAACACCTAAGAGGAAGATGACCATAATGAGGTAATAAAACCTTATATTTGGGGTTATGATAGGGTAAGACAGTTGTACTAAGCTCATGAGGCTGTTATACATTTTTTGTTCTTCAAGAATCAAATGGGTAACTTACAGGTAACTGCCAACATAAAGGAACTCTATTGGCAGTTACATGTATATCATTCATTGAAATGGCCAAAGTAAATATTCCAGATTGTGCCTTTAAGAACACAGTAATGGTTAATATTCTCTGCTCTTTAAATGTAAAACATGAAGCAGAGGAACACCAACGCATCACCACATTACACCATAACATGATAACATGATAACTTGCTGAACACAGTGACCATTGTGGAGTGCCAGACCAGGCCAGGGCGTGGCGGTGGTGTGTTTACATGTTATTTAGGGAACTGTAGCATCAGTGATCCTGTCCAGGTGCTACAGTCACAGACAGACAGCGATCTTGGTTTCAGGCTGGATGACTGTCCCTGCTGTCCCATTTGTTTGCTCACTCTATTATGTCTCTAGCTCTCTCCTTCTCTTACTCACCTTTTCTCTCAGTGTCAGACTTTCCCTCTTTCTCTCACCTCAGTCCATCGCTCGCCCCCCTTCCTCTATCCCCCCGCTCTCTTATACCAGCTGCTGCCTGGGGCCATCTGACTCGGCAGATGTTAATAGAGAAAGGCTGGGGCATCTGCAGTGTCTGATGGACCTCCCATCAAAAACACACACAATCGATTGAGGATGTGTCTGAAATGGCACATATGGGCCCCGGTCAAATGTAGTGCCCTAATAGGGCTGCCATTTCAGACTCAGTCTAATGTAGCCTGAGTGCTTCAGAGCATCCCAGCCAATCACCCAAAAGGTGACAGGACAGATAACTGGTCCATTGAACAGTCACATCACCTACATGTAACCAGGCGGTCACAACCAGACAGCCAAATCTAATAACGTATCTAGGCTAAAACTAACCAGGCGGCAAGACTGGCTGACTGTTATGAAGCTTTAATGTCTATATCTGAAAGGCCTGGTAGAGAGGCTAATTCTTACCATGGAGTAAAAAGGTTACTACCCAACTGATTTACTCATTCAAAGAAGTATCCATACTAACCCAAACCAGACAGTTTAAATAGAAATACCAAATGGATAAAAGAGTCTGAAAACCACTGGTAGTCATGTTTTTTCATAGAATCCGTTCCTTCCTCTCTGCACTGCGACAGCCTAAGGAGTGACAAAAAGTGTTTAAAAAAGGAGTAAAAACTTAAACACTACAGAGAGCCTGTGTCTTCAGGAGGGAAGACAGGCAGACGTCGATGGTGGAGGAGACAAGCGCTGGACAATGTTATTGATGCTCTCCTTCAAAATGTAGCTGTTTGAAGCTAACAAAGACAACCCACTGAGACCAGTCACATAACAAACCATGTTTGGGAAATTTCACTAGTAGGGGAAGAAAAAAAATCCATGGAGGTTGTTTTTTTAAATGAAGTTGTTTGAAACAGGTTTCTACTGGGGAGGAATGTAAATGTGCCACGACACATAAGATCATTGGAAAACCCCAATAAAAAGCTAAGAATATTGAATCTGAAAAGGTACTAAAATGTCATAAATGATGGCCGTCTCATTGAAGACGCTCATCAGTGTCAGACCAGGTTGAAGTTCATATTGTTATGCGTGGATACGTGTGAATATGCAAAGATCTCTCCATTCTATGGTGTGGGATGGAAAATGTTGACAAAGTCATTGTAGGCAGGCAATCAAGACAAGGCAGGGAGGTCATGGTAAGTCAATTCCATCTCACTATAACCTTACACTTCCTTCCTGCTAAGCCCCCTTTCTGTATTTCACACACACTCCTGCTACCACTGTTGCTCAACCTCTATGTTGACATGCTGAAACCCTTACAGTAACTCTAGCCTACTTTCCAACAAACCCCAGGCATATCTGATCAGACACAAACAAAACAACTTCAACCCAAACTTCAGAATATGACACTTTTGTTCACTGACTATTGCTCAATCACCATGGTCACAAACTGAACATCTCACAGTCTTAATGTCTGAAAGAGAGTGTCTTTCCCAACAGATACTCAAGGCTAATCAGACCATAGAGATTATTATGAGACACTTAGAAAACAACATTACTCCCACCTAAACAATGTGCTGTCACACCAATGGGAGTTGTTATAAGATGTTGCTAAACTGGGATTGTCTGTGAAAGGGAGGGACATTTCATGTACTGTAAAGTATCTTGAAAATATGTCTATTTCCCAATATCCAACCACTGATAACAATAGTGAAATGATCCTGGCCTTCAAATGTATTATTATTTGTCATGCTTGCCTTGGGGCCATGACCCCATTAGAATACCTGCAGGGGCATAGCCTGCCTACTCCCACTGGACACTGCAACACTATACCAGAGCGGAAGGAATTCAACTAAGCTGTTTGAAAAATGTATCATTTCTCAATTATCCATTCTGAGGCTCTAGACTCATCGAAGGCAGAGGCACAGTGACATGGTGAGAAATGTCTCTATACATGTCGTTCTCTTCTCCTACGCAAACGACCTAATCAATTTAACATTTCAATCAGCAGGCAGACTGTGAGTCATACCCACATTGCATCACACTATTTTAGTATGTCCTGGCTCCAACAACAAAAACACTACCCTCTTTCAGAGGATGCATTTTGTGGGCTGAAGAAAAATGCAGTCTGCCCGGTTTCACTGGCCGGATGCCAAGGGTGGGCAGTGTGGGATTGGACTGCATCACGCCACACGTCCAGAGTGCAGGGGATGAAAATAAGCAGAGGAAATTGACCTTGTCTGCCATTCAGTTCAGTTGGTCAGTCCGTCCGTCTATAACACCATTGGTCTGACATCTGTGTAAACGTGATTGCCTGACCGTCTTGCTTGAACTGACCCGCGGTCAGACGTCAATCAATAGCTGATGTCTTTGCACTGTAATGGGAATGTGACTGATACATCTGGCCCTGTAGAGGACTAGGTAAATGGGTAGCGGGTAGCAGGGCAGGGTGAGCGCTAGCTGCAATCTCCGATTCACTTTGGACTCTGCTGGCCTCCACTGGGTGGGTGGTTCATTGCTGACCTTGCACTGCAGAGGGCTGAGTGTAATGACACACATACTTGCACGGACACATAGATACACGGACGCATCCAACTCATCCATATATTTATATGTACATATTCTCATTCACCCCATTAGATTTGTGTGTATTAGGTAGTCATTGGGGAATTTTTAGATTACTTGTTAGATCTTACTGCAGTGTCGGAACCAAAAGCACAAGCATTTCGCTACACTCGCATTAACATCTGCCAACCATGTGTACGTGACAAACAAAACTATGAAATAACACATATGGAATCATGTAGTAACCAAAAAAAGTGTTAAACAAATCAAAATATATTTTATATTTGAGATTCTTCAAAGTAGCCACCCTTTGCCTTGATGACAGCTTTGCACACTCTTGGCATTCTCTCAACCAGCTTGATGAGGTAGTCACCTGGAATGAATTTCAATTAACAGGTGTGCCTTCTAATTTGTGGAATTTCTTTCCTTCTTAATGCATTTGAGCCAATCAGTTGTGTTGTGACAAGGTAGGGGGTTATGCAGAAGATAGCCCTATTTGGTAAAAGACCAAGCCACAATGTACAAAATAGTACAAATAAAGAAAAACCCTAGAGTGTGTCCAAACTTTTGACTGGTACTGTATGTATGTGTTGGGTTGAAAACGGAGGTCGAATTTTGGTAGGACCTTGTATGCAATTAATAAAGTGATCTTAGTGAGTTGGGATTGGCCAATAGAAACCCTACATGAGAGTGCAGTGTGGTGGGATTGGGTCTGTCCAGAAGTCAGGTCAAGGATTCCAGTGAAAAGGCTTATGGGAGATTGAACAAATACAACAATAAAGGACTGAGAAAGGGAAAGAGAGAAAGTAGACTAGACTAATCTATTTCTGGTGAGAGGTTTTTTTCAGACCCAGAGATCATGGAACGAGAGGAGGTGACATCATGTAAATTTAGGAGAAACTTAGCAGGCTTAATGTGAAAGCAACCAGGCTCAAATGTTGTCATCTTTAACATATTTCTCAATATCACCCTTATTTTAACCCAGGGCCCAAACAACTCACTCCTACAGTTTAACAACAAGCACAAGATGTACTCTCCCACCACCACCCTGCTATCAAATATAAAAATCAGACAGACATTATATGAAAGAGGATGTCAGATTAGAAAAGTGTAGTGAATTAGAGGTGTCTCAGTAGATCATAAAATAAAGGATATTCTAAGGTGAGAGTTTAGAGGCCTAGTTGGTTAAAGAGGCAAAATCCTAGAGGAAACCCTGGTTCAGTCTGCTTTCCACCAGACACTTGGAGATGAATTCACTTTTCAGAAGAACAATAACCTAAAACACAAGGCCAAATCTACACTGGAGTTACTTAACAAAAAGATAGTGAATGTTCCTGAGTGGCTGAGTTCCCGTTTTGATTAAAATTTACTCTAAATCTATGGCAAGACCTGAAAATGGTTGTCCAGCAATGATCAACAACCAATTTTGACAGAGCTTGAAAGATTTTGAAAATAATAAATGGACAAATGTTGCAGGTCCAGGTGTTGAAAGTGCTTAGAAACTTACCCAGAAAGACTCACAGCTATAATCGCTGCCAAAAGGTGCTTCTACATAGTATTAACACTTATTTAAATGAGATATTTCTGTATATTTCTGCACTAAAATTTCAAAAAGAATGTTTTCACTTTGTTATTTGTGTGTATATTGTTGAGAAATAAAATCAATTTAATCCATTTTGAATTTAGGCTGTCATTTTTTACATTTTTATATTATTAGGATCCCCATTAGCTAACGCCGTTGCGCTAGCTAATCTTCCTGGCGTCCAACACCAATTATCGAGACATTACAAACCACAACAAATCAAGACTTCACAATCATTCAACAAGTAGACAATACAGACAATTAAATTACCTGACAGGAAACACATTTAACATTCAGTTGATACTTTCTATTTCCTGTCCAGTCCTTAGATGTTCTTTTATTTTTTTCTTGAACGTTGATTTACTTTTGGCCTGAGAAATATGGATTGGTAAAGAGTACCATTCAGCTACGGCCCTATATAAAACTGTAGATTTAAGGCGATTTGTGCTTGGCATGGGTTGTCTTTGCTGCCCTGAATTTGCCGGTCTGGTTTGGTGGTTATGCGTGTTGCTAGTGTGTACTAATTGGCCTGAAAAAATAATAATATATATATATATTTTTTAATATAACATTCCTAAAGAAAATCAGAAGACTGGAGAGTAATTTGTTTTCAAAGCGAAGCCATGAGAGATTCCGATGCATTTGGATAATATTCATACAGATAGAGCAATGAAGAGCTAATCTGGCAGCCCTGTTTTGAGCCATTTGGACATTTTTGATATCTGTCTTTGCTGCAGAGTGTGATAGATGTGATAGGACCAGGGATTGAAATCACCTGATTCAGTGTGCTAGATGTTACATACTCTGAACATTTTCTTGTAACAGCAATTCCCTTACCCATCTTAATACACAATATTATCTATGTGTTCTGTAGTTTCATTTTAGTAAATTTAATTGCTCTAAATGCATTCTATTCATCGACAAATACAATTGGGGATCATCAGCAAGTATATATCTTGAACCAAATACAATACATTTCGTTTTAGAAATGTTCAATGCCAATTTATTCATATCAAACCACTCAGACACCATTCTTAGTTCACTGCTCAGTAGGGTTGCAAAGGGTCATAAACTTTCCACTAAAATGTCCCAGACATTTTCCATGAGAGGTTAAGCCCGGGAATTTTGCTTAAATTCATCAAAAAAGTTAGCTTATTACAGTGAACAGTTTTGTGGGATACACATAAGGCAATTCTAGGTATTGTGGTATATTTTGGTTAAACTATCCCCAATTCAATGGAATTGCAACCCTCTGCATGCACAGTGCATTCTTCCATCACATGTGCAGTGCACTCTTCCATCACATGTACAGCTGATTCTCAAGATCTTGCACACTAATGAGATGCTATTGAGTCCACACTACTACACTGTCTGGGCCAAGGACTGCATGCTTTCTGGTAAGTTTTGTTTACAATACTGTGTGGGGAGAATATATTTTATATGACATACATGCTTTTTTGTTAACTAGTAAATAGTAGCCTACAGCAAAGTGTGTTTAAATCATTTCTAACTTGTTAACAATTTCTGCTAATTAGTTTTCGCTACCATATGGGTTTTTAGCTTGCTTGAACCTGCTAACTGAGGTGTTAACTCACCTGTTTCCATAAATGTTTCATTTTAAAACATTTATATCTTACAAAGGAGTTGTTTATTCTAACTGCTTAACTATTTATCTGTACATGGAATTGTATTTGTTTTTTTTAAAACGTTTTTTCTCTCATCTTTACAGGAAAATGCCATGGGCATTATCTGATGCGTGGAGACATTTCACTGCAGCTAATGTAGAAGGAAAAGCTGTGTACATTTGCAAATACTGTGCCAAATCATATGTGAAGAATGCAACAAAGACGCAGAATCATCTGGCCAAGTTACCTCAGCACTCACAACAAGCAACCTCTGACAAAAATCCCTCTACCTCTATTCAAGGTGAAAATTATGAAACAGACACATTAATGATAGCAACAGCTCATGGTCCTCCGGGAATCAGAAGTTTTTTTGGTGGATGCAGAGTTCAACAGAGTTCAAGTGAAGGTCAAGCAAATCATAGAGAAAGCAGACTGTATTGCAATCATCTCTGATGGGGGGGTCAAATGTTCGTGGGCAAGGAATAGTTAACTATCATCTCCACCTCTCAACCAGTATTCTACAAGAGCACAGACACAAGGGACAACAGACACACCGGTCTCTACATTGCAGATGAGCTTAAAGCAATCAATGACCTTGGACCACAGAAGGTATTTGCACTGGTGACAGACCATGCTGCGAACATGAAGGCTGCTTGGTCTAAACTGGAGGAATCCTGCCTTATAGGCAGAGTTGCAAAGAAAAAGCCATATCTCAGACTGGCCAACAAAAAGAAAAGATTAAGATGGGCAAAAGAACACAGACACTGGACAGAGGAACTCTGCCTTGAAGGCCAGCATCCCGGAGTCACCGCTTCACTGTTGACGTTGAGACTGGTGTTTTGCAGGTACTATTTAATGAAGCTACCAGTTGAGGACTTGTGAGGCGTCTGTTTCTCAAACTAGACACTTTAATGTACTTGTCCTCTTGCTCAGTTGTGCACTGGGGCCTAACACTCCTCTTTCTATTCTGGTTAGAGCCAGTTTGCGCTGTTCTGTGAAGGGAGTTGTACAAAGCGTTGTACGAGATCTTCAGTTTCTTAGCAATTTCTCACATGGAATTGCCTTAATTTCTCAGAACAAGAATAGACTGACAAGTTTCAGAAGAAAGGTCTTTGTTTCTGGCCATTTTGAGCCTGTGATCGAATCCACAAATGCTGATGCTCCAGATACTTAACTAGTCTAAATAAGGCCAGTATTATTGCTTCTTTAAAATTAGCACAACAGTTTTCAGCTATGCCAACACAATTACAAAAGGGTTTTCTAATGAACAATTAGCCTTTTAAAATGATAAACTTGGATTAGCTAAAACAACATGCCATTGGAAGGTAGATTATCTTAGGGCCAGCCTTTGGTATTTTAGTTTCCTAGTGAGTGCAACCAAGTTATGATCACTGCAACCTAGTGCCACTGATACAGGTTTAGAACAATGTTCAGCCATGTTAGTAAAAATGTGATCGATACAAGTTGACGATGTGATACCGGACCTATTAGTGAACGTTCTGGTTGGTAATGTCACAACTTGGGTCAGGTTACATACATTGGCAACAGAAATACGTTTATTTCTCATTGGACAGTTGGTGTTCAAAAAAATCTATATTCATATCTTCCCAAAAATATATTTCCCTATTTTCATCAGATACCTTATCCAACATTTCACAAATTACATCAAGATATTTCACATTAGCATTAGGAGGCTAATAGCAGCAACCAACTAGTATAGGTTTCAAATGTGGTCAATGCACCTGTACCCATTGTGCCTCTAATCCAGTCAACATTAAGTCCTTACATTGTTTTGCTGGAATATGATTCTGGATCTAAACTGCAACCCACACATCTATTTCTGGTCCTCCTGAACAAATTGTGTCCATGTATAGAGATCTCAGCATCCTCAAAAGAAGGGTCCAAGTGAGTCTCTGATATTGCCAATAGATTAATCTTGTTTGATGCGCTAGACAGCCTATTTCATGAATTCTGTTCCTTAAACTGCATATATTCAAGTGAGCAATTAACAGACCTTTCTTTGGTAGATTTACCCTATTTAAATGTCCAATCATGAATCAGAAGTTGGAATCTCAGTCAGTCAGTCAATGTTAGTCAGTGTCAGTCAGTGGGTGTGTGTGGCTGGAATTACTTGTCACCTTGGGAGGGAGGGTGAACAATCAATTTGTCATACATCAGATATGTCATGTCACCTCGTTCTCTTGCAGCCTTCATAGCTTGTATTAGTTCCTTTCTTCTTTGACGGACTGCATTGGAGATGATGAAGGACCATTTAAGGCATTTGGCTTTTTCAAGGACTGCAAGCTTATCCTTGAACCTGAGGAATTTCACTACAGTTGGCCTTGGTCTGGTTCCATTGGTACCACTAGAGACCCCTGGCATCCCAGACAGGTGAGCACGTTCCAGTTCAACATGTTGATCCGATTGTAGCTCCTCAGAAAACAGCTTTCGAACTTTGTCCTCTGATTCAGCTCATATCTCACTTTGGCTCTCCTGGATACCATCTATTACAAGATTATTTCTCCTCAATTGTCCATCCAGGTAATCAGCCTTCCCAGACATGTTCTGGAGGCCCTCCCTGACTGTGGTGATTTCATTCTGCCTTCCCAGACATGTTCTGGAGGCCCTCTCTGTCTGTGGTGATTTCATTCTGCCTTCTCAGACATGTTCTGGAGGCCCTCTCTGACTGTGGTGATTTCATTCTGCCTTCTCAGACATGTTCTGGAGGCCCTCTCTGTCTGTGGTGACTGTGACATGTGATTTCATTCTGCCTTCTCAGACATGTTCTGGAGGCCCTCTCTGTCTGTGGTGATTTCATTCTGCCTTCTCAGACATGTTCTGGAGGCCCTCTCTGTCTGTGGTGATTTCATTCCGCCTTCTCAGACATGTTCTGAGGCCCTCTGTCTGTGGTGATTTCATTCTGCCTTCTCAGACATGTTCTGGAGGCCCTCTCTGTCTGTGGTGATTTCATTCTGCCTTCTCAGACATGTTCTGGAGGCCCTCTCTGTCTGTGGTGATTTCATTCCGCCTTCTCAGACATGTTCTGGAGGCCCTCTCTGTCTGTGGTGATTTCATTCCGCATAGAGGAACAGTTTCTGGAAAGTGTATCTTGTGTGGTCTTCAATACATCCACATCCTTCTGTGTGAACTGAAGGCTTGTTTTAATGTCTTGTATATCTTTAGTAATGTAGTCCAGCCGTTTGTTGGTAGACTCCATGATCATTTGTACGAAGCTTTTAAAGTTATTTTCCTGCTGAAGTATAATTTACTTATAGGAAACTTTCTACTTCTCCAAGAGTTAATGTACCTGCCGCCCAGCAGAGATGTGATCCTTGTCTTTTTTCGGAGGCATGACAGTACTAATTGTTTGACGCGTCCACTATTCACTCCGTGAAATGAGAGATGCTGGCAGTAGAAAACTCTGGAAATCAGTAGTCCTAAAACCGAGACAAATAGTGCGGCCCTAGCCACAAGGGCTAACCGCTTAGCGTGCTTGGTATCCGTCAATAGTAGACCAGGTTGCCTAGCTTGATAGCTAGCAGCTAGGCTAGCTGCTCCGGCAATGTAGTACCACCTTGTTTGAGCACGGATCCCGGGACATATGTCAGCGGTCCCAGCGTTAATGCGAACTACGTCCCAGGATCCAGATATGAATAGGACAACTATTGTAAACTTTTATTATCTAACTAGGTAGTTTGTTGTTAAAAAGTGAAACAAACCGAGTCCCTAGTCTTGTACTGCGCAACGTGACATCAACACGTTGTGCTGTCTAGTATACACATACACATGTAATAACACCAACTGTGGAATAAGTCCAGGGCTATGAATACTTTCTGAAGGCACTGTCGCCTATAGTTTAGGCCTACTCTACATGCTCAGCCATGCATTGAACGGTCTTTTTTGCAAACAGTGATTGAGTTATATTATTAGCCAAAATTATG
Source organism: Oncorhynchus tshawytscha (assembly GCF_018296145.1). Taxonomy (NCBI): domain Eukaryota; kingdom Metazoa; phylum Chordata; class Actinopteri; order Salmoniformes; family Salmonidae; genus Oncorhynchus; species Oncorhynchus tshawytscha. The sequence goes on from NC_056442.1 coordinate 32,981,675, forward strand.
ACTATCCAATCTACTCATCACATTAGGAATAGTAGGCTATCTTACATAAGTCTGCAAAAGTGATGATGAATGGAATGCTTTATTATAAAAGTGTATATACGGTGAAAATTAGCTTCCCCAAACTTGACACTCATGTGCCGCCTATGCCGCCTGCCTACGGCTGATTTGCAATACAAAATACCTATTTCCATTTCTATCTGCGTGGGCAACCCTTATGGCATACTGAACACAACGTAGCTCATAAACATGGATTAAGTCACCACAATATTTCACCCATTTTGATATACTAAAGAGAGAAACCAGGTGAAATCCCACTTCAAATAGCATGATGGTAATATACCACATTTCAAAGTGTGACATGCTACTGCTGGGGAGAATGCAAATGGTTACCGCACAATTAACAGTATTTCTCACAGGCTACACTCACGTTTTTATCTGCTCTTTATGCAAAGCAGACAGGCGTGTCTTTTTCACAATGTAGACTTTGACATATTTCCAAGTACTCTTGGCAGAAGCTTCAATATTATCTGTCTGGTGGCTGAACCCTGCTCTAGCGACTAGTAAAGTTATTAAACCCATTTCAGAACAACCCAACACCCCTGATCAGAGAAGGGAAAATCATAGAGTATGTCCATCCTCCACATGTCCTTTCACCACCTCTCCTCTCAGACTGTTCTCTTTACTTAAACAACAGTTAATGACTCTCCCTGGAAAGCTTATAGGGATGTGTAAAGCATATGGTATAATTACAGGTACTGTAAAGTGGAGACCAGTGTTTGTGTGGATGTTGTTGGGGAAACCATAGCCGACAGACTGTAACAGGAGTGTCATATCAAGTCTGGCTGATTAGAGAGATTGACTGGTGAAGACAGAGAGGAGAGGGATACCTAGTACTGTAGTCAGGAGGATCTAGTTACTGTGCTGTTTGTGGCGGAAGACTATCTTACCATGATCAGGCCGGTTGTGATGGGGTCGTTGCATCCATGGCACAGCTCTCCGAACTTGGCCCAGTAATCCTTCTTGCAGAAGAGCCGGCCCTCCTTCTGATAGTACCAGTGGGACAGGGAGGCACTGCACTGACAGCATCTGAACAAGGAGAGCGAGAGGAATTATGTACATGTTTGTAAGTTTATTTGGCAGAGCTGACTTCATAAAACTGGCTAGGTCTTTGAAACCAGTACTGGCCCAGGTTGACTTCTTGTCGGTGCTAAAGAGTAGACAATCCCAGCATTAAAGCTTCTTGGTTGATCACACACAGCCATCTATGGATAGCACTTATAATTGTCAGCTTGATAATGCCTTTCAAAGTTCTTTCCCCGTTGCACCAATCCTGGCAGTGCTGGATTTGGCCTCCCCCTCTGCACAACATTTAACATCTCGTTGAAAGTTAGTCTTGAAAATGACGATGCTAACAAATTAGCCACCACATCCTCCTCAATAACATCTGCTACAGTTGCCGCCATTGTCACACAGACTACAACAAAAGCATGGGAAAACTAGCCTACTGCTCATTATTGGCTCATCAGTAGTGACATGTCTAGGCCTTCATGTTTTTTTCCCAAATAGTCCCACCCATTGCACCCAAATGTGATTGGTTCATTCACCTGTCATTCCAAATGTCTGCTCTAATAAAGCTTCTGAAGGCCTACCCAATGGCTGGCTGAGCCAGCTAGATTTTTCTACCCAGGGAAAGTATTCTCTTTCCAACACAAACTGAAGAGATGAAATCAGAAGATCATAAAAATTATTCAAAATATTAAGTTGAAATTAAAGCAACATTTTATTTCAAATACATTTTCTGAAGGCCTAGAAGGCCCTCAGGCTCACCCACTGATTAGAGCCCATCAACAGGCTAAACCACTGACATGTGTCTTACTGAAGGTAATGCAACAGATAATGCATCAGAGATCTGAAAGTGATGAAAGTTACATTTCCTTAACCACTAAGACTAAAGCAACACTCCCACATACATTAAGTGTTAGACCAAAGTGAGATCACAGATAAGACACCTACACATGGCAATGCTGTCCAAACACAACATCCAACTGTAACAACATGGTTGTTTATCCAGTGGCTTTTGATCCACAAAACTAGTTTCACACACACAGGGGAATGCCAAGGTAAACATTACATCACCATTATAATGTCGACTACGATTGAAAAGTGATTTTATACATTCCAATAACATTTGATTTAGAATAAAACATCTCAGATATATAACCACATGTATAAATCGTGTGGTTCAAATGCCCTGAATGCTGACTGGCTGACAGCCATAGTGTATATGACTGTATACCACGGGTATGACAAAGCATTTATTTTTACTGTTCTAATTACATTGGGAACCAATTTATAATATTAATAAGGTACCTCGGGGGTTTGTGGTATATGGCCAATATACTACGGCTAAGGGCTGTATTCCAGGCCCTTAGCCATTGTTTATTGGCCATATACCACACCCCCTCGGGCCTTATCGCTTAATTATATCATAGACATAAGGGGCTATCTGCATGTGGTGATCTTAAGGAATGGACCTACCGCTGTCAGTAACAGTACATTAAGAGAACTGATAGTGAGATATCTCTCGCAGGGAGAGAAGAGGAGAGAACAGGACAGAGCTGAATGATTTGGTAGTGATGTCAGGCAGATAGAGATCATTGGCTGATAGACAGGGTGAGTACTGAGGAGTGAAGGGGAGAGGCGAGGAGATGACAACACAGCCGACAACACAGTCACTAATCACAGAGACACACACACCAGAGGAGGCTGATGTTAGGAACTATAGGCGGACGGTATCAAATACATAAAACACTCCGTTCCATTGATTCCATTCAGGTCATTACTAAGAGCCCATTCTCCTATAGCTCCTCCCATCAGACTCCTCTGACAAACAGACACACACTTCCATCAGCCTTCCTGCTCCCTTGTCTCCTCTCTGGCCTTCCTCTGCCAAACAGCCAGGGATCAATAGGAACAGACCTGGGGGAGTCAGGGGGACTGTTGGTCATCAATCCCCATCTGCTGCCTCTCTGCTGGGCTACAGTACATCCAGACCAGAGGCCTAGAAGGGGAAAGGAGATGGGGCAGTGGGGTAAGGGTATGGGGTGTAATGTTAACAAATGAATCTTAGGGGCCTGGGGAGGGAAGCCTAGGGAGAGGGAAATGAGAACGGGACCAGAAGGGGAGTGGGGATGAGGGCATTGGGGTACGGTAGAGGATGATGGGGGGGAAAGTGAGTGGAAACCCATTGAGGCACTGGAGTGGACAGATAATTTCCCATGGGTTTCTGCAGTTATCATCAGTCTTCTTTAAGTCTATCCAGGACACACATGCATGCACCCCTGCAGAAACACACAAACACTGACATGTACACACTGAATTGCACACACAGTGAACATGTGAGTGTAATGGTCAAAGACAGAGCTCCCACTACTAGACCCTGATCCTGCTGCATGCAGTATGCTGAGCATGTGGTGTGACGATAGGAGGCAGAAATGGGTCAAGGGTAGCCAGAGGACAATCTCAGCCACACTACTCTACCTAGTCAGCAGTCCAGTCTTCCAGCTGCACCTCCCCCTCTCTACTGCAGAGTCCCTGCAGCCTCCTGCAGAGTCAAAGTCATACCTGGGCCTTCTCTACACACACAGGCATATCAGTACACAAAGGGCCTCAACGCTATCGAGCTAAATCCAAGCTGGTCACTTTACCAGGGAAGAGCATGTAGCGCTGAACTGTACTATAGCAGAACACCATATGAATATGTTACCCACAGTAGCAGGCAATAGTAGTAGGATTACATGCGAGTAAAAGTGTGAGTGTATGTGTTTGTAGGATACCCTTTGGATTTGTGCCTGTGTGCACACGTCCATGCCTGTGTGTGTGTGCGCGCATGCGTGTGTGTTTGCATTACAGGGGGCACATAAGAGGATTAACTGTTTGAAAGACCCAGAGAGAGTCTCTCTAACCCATTGTACCGAATAACCTGCTGGATGACTAAGAGCTTGCCCTGAGTTCAGTACTACTACTTCTTCTACACGAAGGGCGCAACTGTGGTTTTAGAAATGGGGGGGACATACACTACATGACCAAAAGTATGGACATCTCATTCCAAAATCATGGGCATTAATATGGAGTTGGTTCACCCTTTGCTGTAACAGTGCTTTCGACTCCTAGACTTTTCACATTTTGTTACATTACAACCTTCTTTTGAAATTGATTTTAAAAATGTTTTCCTTATCAATCAACACACAATACCCAATAATGACAAGTCAAAAACAGTTTTTTTAAAATGTTAGCAAATGTATAATAAATAAATAAATACACTGCTCAAAAAAATAAAGGGAACACTTAAACAACACAATCTAACTCCAAGTCAATCACACTTCTGTGATATCAAACTGCCCACTTAGGAAGCAACACTGAATGACAAATTTCACATGCTGTTGTGCAAATGGCATAGACAACAGGTGGAAATTATAGGCAATTAGCAAAACACCCCCAATAAAGGAGTGGTTCTGCAGGTGGTAACCACAGACCACTTCTCAGTTCCTATGCTTCCTGGCTGATGTTTTGGTCACTTTTGAATGCTGGCGGTGCTTTCACTCTAGTGGTAGCATGAGACGGAGTCTACAACCCACACAAATGGCTCAGGTAGTGCAGCTCATCCAGGATGGCACATCAATGCGAGCTGTGGCAAGAAGGTTTGCTGTGTCTGTCAGCGTAGTGTCCAGAGCATGGAGGCGCTACCAGGAGACAGGCCAGTACATCAGGAGACGTGGAGTAGGCCGTAGGAGGGCAACAACCCAGCAGCAGGACCGCTACCTCCGCCTTTGTGCAAGGAGGAGCAGGACGAGCACTGCCAGAGCCCTGCAAAATGACCTCCAGCAGGCCACAAATGTGCATGTGTCTGCTCAAACGGGCAGAAACAGACTCCATGAGGGTGGTATGAGGGCCCGACGTCCACAGGTGGGGGTTGTGCTTACAGCCCAACACCGTGCAGGACATTTGGCATTTGCCAGAGAACACCAAGATTGGCAAATTCGCCACTGGTGCCCTGTGCTCTTCACAGATGAAAGCAGGTTCACACTGAGCACGTGACAGACGTGACAGAGTCTGGAGACGCCGTGGAGAACATTCTGCTGCCTGCAACATCCTCCAGCATGACCGGTTTGGCGGTGGGTCAGTCATGGTGTGGGGTGGCATTTCTTTGGGGGGCCGCACAGCCCTCCATGTGCTCGCCAGAGGTAGCCTGACTGCCATTAGGTACCGAGATGAGATCCTCAGACCCCTTGTGAGACCATATGCTGGTGCGGTTGGCCCTGGGTTCCTCCTTATGCAAGACAATGCTAGACCTCATGTGGCTGGAGTGTGTCAGCAGTTCCTGCAAGATGAAGGCATTGATGCTATGGACTGGCCCGCCCGTTCCCCAGACCTGAATCCAATTGAGCACATCTGGGACATCATGTCTCGCTCCATCCACCAACGCCACGTTGCACCACAGACTGTCCAGGAGTTGGCGGATGCTTTAGTCCAGGTCTGGGAGGAGATCCCTCAGGAGACCATCCGCCACCTCATCAGGAGCATGCCCAGGCGTTGTAGGGAGGTCATACAGGCACGTGCAGGCCACACACACACTACTGAGCCTCATTTTAACTTGTTTTAAGGACAATACATCAAAGTTGGATCAGCCTGTAGTGTGGTTTTCCACTTTAATTTTGAGTGTGACTCCAAATCCAGACCTCCATGGGTTGATAAATTTGATTTCCATTGATAATTTTTGTGTGATTTTGTTGTCAGCACATTCAACTATGTAAATAAAAAAGTATTTAATAAGAATATTTCATTCATTCAGATCTAGGATGTGTTATTTTAGTGTTCCCTTTATTTTTTTGAGCAGTGTACATGAAATATGACATTTATGTAAATATTCAGACCCTTTAAATCAGTACTTTGTTGAAGCACCTTTGGCAGTGATTACTACAGAGTCTTTTTGACGCAAACAAGCTACAGATCCTCTCAAGCTCTGGTTCCAAACTTCTTCATTTAAGAATGGAGGCCACTGTGTTCTTGGGGACCTTCAATGCTGCAAACATTTTTTGGTACCCTTTCCCAGATCTGTGCCTGGCATCCTGTGACCTCAATTCCTTTGACCTCATAGCTTGGTTTTTGCTCTGACATGCACTGTCAACTGTGGGACCTTATATAGACAGGTGTTTGCCTTTCCAAATCACGTCCAATCAATGGAATTTACCACAGGTGGACTCCAATCAAGTTGTAGAAACATTTCAAGGATGATCAATGGATGCAACTGAGCTCAATTTCAAGTCTTATACCAAAGGGTTTGAATACTTATGTAAATAAGGTATTTCTGTTTTTTATTTGTAATACATTTGCAAACATTTCAAAAAACCTGTTTTCGCTTTGTCATTAAGGGGTATTGTGTGTAGATTGCTGAGGATTTTTATTTATTTAATCAATTTTAGAATAATGCTGTAACATAACTAAATGTAGAAAATATCAAGGGGTCGGAATACTTCCCGAAGGCACTGTATAACAGCCTCCACTCTACTGGTAAGGCTTTCCACTAGATGTTGGAACATTGCTGCGGCGACTTGCTTCCATTCAGCCACAAGAGCATTAGTGAGGTCGGGCACTTATGTTGGCCGATTAGGTCCGGCTTGCAGTTGGCGGTCCAATTCTCTGTGGAGGCCAGTCAAATACTTCCATACCGATCTCGACAAACCACTTCTGTATGGACCTCGCTTTGCGCACAGTCCTGCTGAAACAGGAAAGGACCTTCCCTAAAATGTGGCCACAAAGTTGGAAGCACAGAATTGTATAGAATTTCATTGTATGCTGTAGTGTCCCTTCAATGGAACTAAGGGGCCTAGCCCAAACCACGAAAAACAGCCCCAGACCATTATTCCTCATCCACCAAATTGGCACTATGCATTGGGGCAGGTAGCGTTCTCCTGGTATCGGCCAAACACAGATTCGCCCATCGGACTGCCAGATGGTGAAGCGTAATTCACCACTCCAGAGAACGCGTTTCCACTGATCCAGAGTCCAATGGCATCGAGCTTTATACCATTCCAGCCGATGCTTGGCATTGCACATGGTGATCTTAGGCTTGTGTCCGGCTGCTCGGCCATGGTAACCCATTTCATGAAGCTTCCAACGAACAGTTCTTGTGCTGATGTTGCTTCCAGAGGCAGTTTGGAACTCAATAGTGAGTGTTGCAACTGAGGACAGATGGTTCTGTGAGCTTGTGTGGCATACCACTTCGTGGCTGAGCCGTTGTTGCTTCTAGACTTTTCCACTTCACAATAACAGCACTTACAGTTAACCGGGAAAGCCCTAGCAGGCCATAAATTTGACGCACCTACTTGTTGGAAAGGTGGCATCATATGACCATGCCATGTTGAAAGTCACTGAGCTCTTCAGTAAGGCCATTGTACTGTCAATGTTTGTCTATGGAGATTGCATGGCTGTGTGATCGTGTGAAATAGCCAAATACCCTAACTTAAAGGGGTGTTCACATACACTATATATACAAAATTATCTACATGTTGAACTGGCCCAGTGGCCCACCATCCACCACACAGAAAACACAATGGTAAATATAGACGTGATAACGTGAGATGAGTAATGGTCTGTGGTAAGACCAGAATGAGATTAAGGGCTGCGTGTCAGATAACATAACCAAAATATTCGGAGACAAAATGATGATCTGAACCAAAGGAATGGTTACAGAGAGAGTGTTTACTGGATATGATACTGATATGAACTACAAGGCAGACCTCATATCTATTCATATCAAATGGTCATGCTTTTGTCTTGCCCACGCAGCACAGGGTTAGCTAAGTGCAGGGTTCACTGAAAGCATTAAGAGAAAGAAAAGAGATGAGAAAAAAAGAGGGAGGACATGCTATTAGAAGCATAAGGGTGGAGTTTAGCAGAGGAGAGAGAAAAGAGGTTTAGCTCTGCTGAAAGAGATAGAAGGAAAGGATATGTCAGGACAGGGAGAAGAGGCGCAATGCTTAAAGGACATAGAGAAAGAGGACGGTAGAGGCAGGGAGATGAGCTATGCCAAAAGGATGGAAGGAAAGGGATAGATGGGTTTTTACTTGATGATTTGAGTGACAGGTCCCCGGGGCTCTGTCATCAGGGTCAGAGGGTAGAGAGAGAGAGGGTAGAGAGAGAGAGGGTGGGAGAGAGAGAGGCACTGAAAGGAGGGATGAGCTGAAGGAGAAGTGGAAGGATGGAAAGAGAGATGAACAGGAGGCTGACAAATGACTATTCCATAAGCAAACAGACAAGCAACGAGGAAAGATCCCAGATTCTGAGATGCCAGACACCCAGCTGCAACCACCTAGGAGAATAGAAACATCTAAAGAAGGGGGAGAGGTGAGTCACAAAATCTGGAGACCCCTCTTTCACCTCTTTATTCCCAAATGGAATCAGCCAAAGTACCTTGTAATAAAATGTATTGATTAATTAAATTAATTATCCTTGACCCCCCCCCAGCAACACCGACTGATCAAAGACTGATCAAAACACTGTATTCATACAGAGACAACTGTTTGACCAAAACACTGGATTCATAGAGAAAGTGAGAATTAACTAATCCATTCACTTCATATATATAAAAAAATGATATGTAAACTCTGTGTAATCAACATAGTTTGCCTATTTTTTTTGCATAGCATTGACTCTGATCACAGTTATTTTCATAGATTCAGATATTATCGCATTAGACTGATGTTCGTATACTTTAGTTATCTTGTTTACAGCCTTTTGGGGACCCTCCGGGAGATTTGTCACCCTGAGGCAAAACATTTTAGTGGCCACTCTCTTGACGGTGGAGAGAGAGAGAAAAAAGTTAATTCTACACATTTTTCCATGGGTTGGAGAGAACGTAGCAATTTATGTATAATACATTAATGCAATTCTACTCATTTTGCCATGGGGCAGAGAGGATTTTTTCCAGTTTTACAGCTAATTTCCTGCCATTCTACCCCTTTGGCCATGGGGTGAGGAGAATTTTTATCCGTTTAAAATGCCCACATGAGCTGAAAGACAATGCCCATACTTACCCATGATGTTGCACAACAATTGAAGTCAATACATCATAGTTTTAGTCAAAGTATGATATATTTGGGGTTGAAGTGGGAAATCCGAAGGGGTAACTTCGGAATGTTTTCGTGACAATGCCAGGCGTTTCCTCTATGATATGACATGCTAATACTTTTCAGTCTACGTTTATTTTCAGGACTTGGTTTTATTTGAATGTTACCACCCACCAGCATGTCATTATTTATTAAATCAGAAACACCTGCAAAGTCCTTCTTTCACGAGTCGCGACTGAGCTGAGCAATATAATACCAAACAGCTTTTTGCAGTAGACGCCTGAGCAATGGAGCAAAGTAAAATAGAGAGTGTAAACTTGTGTTTTTACACCTCCACTTTTTACCAGCAAATTATCATAATCCATTTGAGTCATTTAGCGGACACTCTTATCCAGAGCCACCTACAGCAGTGAGAGCAAACATTATCATACTTTTTTTCCGCACGGTTAGGCAGTGCAGTTAGGCTATCCATATTACCGGAGCTTCATCTTATTATTTTTATCTAGATGGCGGGCGGATTTGTGGTTGCAATTTATGGAACATGCCAACATTTTGGAGATAACAACAGATGGCAAAGTCAAATATACTGGCTTCCCCTATCCATCCGTGGCGAAGTTTTCCCTAAATGCTTATGACAAATCCAGCTCCAGAACCAGCCATAGCCGAGCCAGCTGGCGAATCTTTTCAAAACGGTGTAGCAACAACAGATAACATTAGCTAGCTAGATAAGGTTAGCATGCTCGGTATTTACACTGACAGCTATGTTGTTATTTATCCACTCCACCTGGAAAACGTTCCCACCCCCAATCATGAATATGTATTAGCAGCCTGCGCCATTCGTTGGCGGTGGAACCTAAACGAGAATTTCTGTTATAGGATAGGAATTTCCGTTGAAATACGGGCAGCATTGCCCTTTGGTGGGGGCCTTTAAAGCTAAATTCCCCAAATTATACCATGACTAATGCCATGTTGAGAATGCCTAACACAATCAATTGGGACCCACTGGAGGTCAGGGCCCCTGGGCACATGCCCTGTGTGCCATGATCACTACAAGTTTAAATAGCTGGCTAGACTAACTATCAATCAAACAATATATATGGCTAATTTCCTAGTGGACAAGGGGCCCTAAGCGACCAGCTTATGTTGCTTATACCTGGAGCCGGCCCGCTGCTTTACCATGCAAACCATTTGACCCAGGTCAATATCTGACCCAGATCAACAGCTTCCAATGATTTTAAATGGATATCAAAGCAAAGGACTCATGAATATAATAATTGTGTTTGTTTACATTAATAAAAGTATGCCAATTTGACCTGTCACTACGGTAGGTCACTCTTTGATTTAGCTAAAGATAGAGGTATTGATCAGGAGGAGTCACACACACACACAGCATATTTGTACTATCCTTGTGGGGGGCTTAAATTCATTTCCATTCAAAATCATATTTCCCCTAACCTTAACCATAACCCTAAACCTAATTCTCACCCTAATAGTAACCCTAACCCTAAACATAACCCATAAGCTTAAAAGAGAATTTGTCCTCGTGGGAAACGTCCCATAAGGGATCATTTTCTATATTTTACTTTCCCTGTGGGGACATCTGGGGATTTCCAGTAGCCACGAGAATAGTAATACAAGCCCACCCACAAAAGTTTCAGACTGAGTAGACACAGTGGTTTCCCCAGTTCTCCAGGGGACAGACACATATAGCTGGAAAGTTTCCCCACATAGGTAGTGGTTCTAACTCCTACACCAACATGCCATCTCAGCTGTGTACTATGATCTATTGGTCACCCTGTAAACCAGTACCATAGTCTCTAACTAAACAATAGCAATACTGTAAACTGTTTTTTCTGTTTCTAGGATTAATGTTACTGCAGCACTCACATCACATACAATGTGTTGATTCCACTGATAACCCCTCACATCACTGAGTTGAATGGAGTATTGCTTGAGATGACATTTCAATACAAAAATTGGCATCACAAGTCAACCATGCAAACTATAGAATGTTCACGGTAACCTAAAAGACAGTCTATGTAACAATCAGACTCTCTGGTGGGACTCTTCAAAATGTCAGTCTCGCCATCCTTTCTCTCTGTCTGGATGACAGAGGTCATGGTATGACGTGGGCAGAGACACCTCTGAAGGAAGTGGGTCATGTCAACAGGAAGGGCTCCCTGTACTGGGCAGGGGAGGAGAGGACAAGAGGAGAGAACCTCCAACAAGGTGTTGACCGATTTTAAGGTTTAAATATTTTTTAGTATGCAGCATTATGAAAAGCGCAAGAAATCATGTGCCACACATGCAGCCTCCCATTTCTCTCTCACACAAACACAGAATAATCTATTTTGCGTGTCCAATGATCCATCCTCTGTCCAATTCCATACATCTAAAAGATGTCAGACATACAGTAAACCGTGTGGTCAATAAATCAATATTCCACAATCCACAGTTGAACGAGCAATAAATTGCACTAAAGAAATGAGACAACATGATTAATTAGTTAGCATGTCTATTGAATGCTGATGTGTTTTATAAACAAATTACAATTTGTTTTTAATCAGTTGGTTGAATAGTATCTAAAATGTACTTTGTGTCTATATTATATCCAGTGCTTGGTCATTTGTGTCTGTCTATATTACATACAGTGCTTGCTGTTGTTGTGAGTGGGTATTGCCGGCAAGACTGCAACCCACACCAAGCATGTGACTATGAGGAAATATGACCTAAGTCTTATGAGAGGGGGCCGAGAAAGAGAGGGTGAGAGAAAGAGAAAGAATGAGAGAGAAAGATATACAGAAAGAGCGACAGAGTATGTAATGGAAAACAATATGAGGAAACGACAGTGTCAGGGAGACCAGGGAGACACCTCTCCTGTTCGCATCTTGTCAACAAGCCAGTAACGTTTCCACTGGAAGGGAATACCAAGACAGGGATAGAGGGGGGAATTCCTGGCAGGGGGCCAAGTTCTACCAATCTTCTTCAGTGGAACAAAAAAAAAAGTTAGAAAAAGGAAAAAGAGAGAGAGAAACCCACACAAGGGCGACAACCAACAAAATGAGACACATTCATCACAACCAACCTCCCCCTCTCTGCACCCCTTTATTGTCATTCCGCTCTTCTTTATCATTCCTTCGTTGCCGTCTCCCCAGACACCCTTCACCCCAGGGCAGAGCAGTTCCCAGACCATGATGTCACTCCCCTCACAGAAAAAGCATGACCTAATCCTCTCGGTGGCCCCTCCCCATTGGGTGTTTTCAAATCCTCCCAGGAAATCCCATAGCCAATCAGACACAGGCCGAAACCCCTCCCCTGCAATTGCAAGCTCAGCAAAGAGCAGGCATAAACCCTCTCAGTGCCGGGCTCAGCTATCCCTGTGTCAGCCATCCCCAGCTCTCAAGAACAAAAAGATCAGGGAAAAGATAGTCTGTGCATTTTCATGTGGTGGAAAAAACACAGTGGTTGGCTGGGTTGAGTTCTAAGATGGCTGCTGAACACCCGGTAGCTTTTGTCAATGGGGAACAGTTTTTGTTGTAGCACCGGCAGTCTATTGGTCTATTAAGCAGGGGCATTGCAGGTAACGGAGCTTTGTTGAGCTGTGTGGTGGCTGTATGCTGGGGGGTAAATAGTGTGGCAGCTGGGGGTGAATAGTGTAGATGGAGGCAGTTTCCTTTGTGCTCGCTAAACCCTGTGTCTGTCTGGCTTTCAGCAAAGCTATCTATGCACATTCTGTCTGTCTGGGGCAGACTGGACTGGAAAAAGAGAAGGGCCGGTCATTCTTCAATGCTCCACGACATCGGGCAAAACAAGACATGAGTGATGGAGACGATCAGGTACCAACAACATTGGCCTCTGGTCCTGTCCTAGTATCAGTGAATAGTCACTGTTCAGAGGACCACAATGCATAGAAGTAAAAGTACAACTTTTTGTGTTCAGCATACAAATATGTTGAGTCCTGGATGTTGGGCAATGTTGGACTGATATAACTGGTAAAGTGAATGAAAAAGTGTAGAAGTGAAATAGTGAATACATTCTATATCTGTAACACTGCGATAAGGGAGGTCAAATATCATTTCTGGAAGTATGATAAAAGGCTTGTATTACAAGGCCAAAAGTTTAAAGGTTGGGAGTGGGATTTTAATCAAAAGAAAGAACCTACATGTATAGACAGACTCCCTTTTCCTTTGTAAATGTCAGATTAACAATGGAAAGTTAGTCGGTGTGCAAAAATACTTTATTAAACAGAACTGTGTGTTCTTGGTTCTGGAGACAGAACAGAGACACAGTGTCAGTCAGTGATCTCAGTCTAAAAACAGTGGGAGGGGGGATAAACCTGGCAGCACTTGATGACTTGAGAACAATTTCCTCAATAATCCCTAAATCCACAAAACAGATGAATTCCTGAAGTAGACCATTTTATAAAGGAGCTTTCGAGCAAGCTAGCCCTGAGCCATTTTTGTATTTTTTTTTAACTTAACAAGGCAAGTCAGTTAAGAACAAATTCTTATTTACAATGACGGCCTACCAAAAGGCAAAAGACCTCCTGTGGGGACGGAGGCTGGGATTAAAATAAATAACATAAATATAGGACAAAACACACATCACGACAAGAGAGACAACACTACATACAACACCACCTAAGACAACAACATAGCAAGGAAGCCACACATGGCAACACAGCATGGTAGCAACACAACATGGTAGCAGCACAAAACATGGTACAAACATTATTGGGCACAGACAACAGCACAAAGGGCAAGAAGTTAGAGACGACAATACATCACGCAAAGCAGCCACAACTGTCAGTAAAAGTGTCCATGATTGAGTCTGAATGAAGAGATTGAGATAAAACTGTCCAGTTTGAGTGTTTGTTGCAGCTCGTTCGAGTCGCTAGCTGCAGCGAACTGAAAAGACGAGCGACTCAGGGATGTGTGTGCTTTGGGGACCTTTAACAGAATGTGACTGGCAGAACGGGTGTTGTATGTGTAGGATGAAGGCTGCAGTAGGTATCCAAGATAGGGGGAGGGGGGGGTGAGGCCTAAGAATAAGCATCAACCAGTGGGTCTTGCGACGGGTATACAGAGATTACCAGTTTACAGAGGTGTATAGAGTGCAGTGATGTGTCCTACAAGGGGCATTGGCGGCAAATCTGATGGCCGAATAGTAAAGAACATCTAGCCGCTGGAGAGCACCCTTACCTGCTGATCTATAAATGATGTCTCCGTAATCTAGCATGGGTAGGATGGTCATCTGAATCAGGATTAGTTTGGCAGCTGGGGTGAAAGAGGATTGATTACGATAGAGGAAACCAAGTATAGATTTAACTTTAGCCTGCAGATTTGATATGTGCTGAGAGAAGGACAGTGTACTGTCCAGCCATACTCCCAAGTACTTGTATGAGGTGACTACCTCAAACTCTAAACCCTCAGAGGTAGTAATCACACCTGTGGGGAGAGGGGCATTCTTCTTACCAAACCACATGACCTTTGTTTTGGAGGTGTTCAGAACAAGATTAAGGGTAGAAAAAGCTTGTTGGACACCAAGAAAGCTTTGTTGTAGAGCATTTAACACAAAATCCAGAGAGGGGCCAGCTGAGTAGAAGACTATCATCTGCATATAAATGGACGAGAGAGCTTCCTACTGCCTGAGCTATGTTGTTGATGTAAATTGAGACGAGTGTGGGCCTAGGATTGAGCCTTGGGGTACTCCCTTGGTGACAGGCAGTGGCAGAGACAGCAGATTTTCTAACTTTATTACACTGCACTCTTTGAGATAGGTAGTTAGCAAACCAGGCCAAAGACACCTCAGAGACACCAATATTCCTTAGCCGGTCCACAAGAATGGAATGGTCTACCGTATCAAAAGCTTTGGCCAAGTCAATAAAAATAACAGCAAAACATTGCTTAGAATCAAGGGCAATGGTGACATCATTGAGGACCTTTAAGGTTGCAGTGACACATCCATAACCTGAGCAGAAACCAGATTGCATACCAGAGAGAATACTATAGACATCAAGAAAGCCAGTCAATTGATAATTGACAAGTTTTTCCAACACTTTTGATAAACACGACAAAATAGAAATAGGCCTATAACAGTTAGGATCAGCTTGATCTCCCCTTTAAATAAAGGATGAACCGTGGCTGCCTTCCAAGCAATGGGAACCTCCCCAGAAAGGAGAAACAGGATAAAAAGTTTGGAGATAGGCTTGGCGATGATTGGGGCAGCAACCTTAAAGAAGAAATGGTCTAAACCATCTAAACCATTGGGGTCAAGTTTCAGGAGCTCCTCTAGCACCTTGGACTTAGTGACTGCCTGCAGGAAGAAACGTTGTAGCGGGACAAGGGAAAAAGAGGGAGAAGCGTCGGGGATAGTTGCATTAGAAGGGGTGGGAGATGAGGAAATGTTGGACGGGCAAGGAGGCATGGCTGAGTCAAATAGGAATCCTGATTTAATGAAGTGGTGATTAAAGAGCTCAGCCATGTGCTCCTTGTCAGTAACAACCACATCATCAACTTTAAGGGACATGGGCAGCTGTGAGGAGGATGGTTTATTCTCCAGGTCTTTAACCGTTTTCCAGAACTTCTTTGGGTTAGACCCACAGAGAGAGAACTTTAAAGTAACTAACTTTGGCCTTCCCGGATAGGCTGAGTGCACTTATTTCTCAGGCTGATCCAGTCAGTCTGAGTATGGTGTGCCGAGCCTTTCGCCAAATGCAATTCTTGAGGTGGAGTTAACTCTGCAAGATCACGGTCAAACCAGGGGCTGAACCTGTTTTTCAAGCTGATTCTATACCATTTTACAGAGGCCTGTCATGAAGGAAGGCTTGCTCATGAAGGTTTTTTAGCAAGCGTCTATGACAAATCAGGACAGGTCATTTCACTGAGCAGCCATAGCCATAACCAGAGCCCTAAGAATAGCCAGCTAGCCATTGGTCCTTGAGATAAGAACTGTGGGGAAAGCTAGGCCTAGGCTAGGAGATAAGCCAAAAGCTAACCAAAGAATTAATTAGAAATTTGCTCTGGACTAATATAATATATTCAGGTGAGAAAAGCCAGAGAAAGGAAACAGACAGTGTCTCTGACCCCTACAAGCTCCTCAAGGACAACAAGATAAAAGGATGACAGAGAGTAATAGCAGAGGAGGAGGAGAGAAAGAGTGATTGAATGATGGAGGAGGTTGAAGAGAGAAAAGAAAATGGTGATAGAGTGATGGAGGATGAAGAGAAGGAGAGGAAAGAGGGGAAGGAGGGAGGAGAAAAGAGAAGCACCCAGTGTTCACCCTTTAAGAGTCATTTCCCTTCCTCCTTTACTCAACATCTGTCTAACAAATCTCCACATCCGTCCTCGACAGCCTTTCATTTGTACACAGCCTGTTCCTCCTGCTGCTCTACAGAAATGAAACACAGAGATGAAATACAGAGCAGGCCGGTGAGCCGGGGGAGTCAGGCAGATTTAATCCTCTAGGGAGGATGTGATGTTTCATTTCTTCAGCCTCTCTGATGATGACATTGGTCGTCTTAGTATAAACCAGGTTACTGTCTGCCCACACACCTGCTGTATGCGTGATCTCCTCTCCTCTGTTACACTTTCACTTATCTTCTCTTCTCCTCTGCTCTCACCTCTCCTCCACTCCTCACCACTCTTCTCCTCCACTCACTTACCCTCCACCCATCTCATCCCTCTTCTCCTCTGCTCTCACCTCTCCACCACTCACCACTCTTCTCCTCCACTCACTTACCCTCCACCCATCTCATCCCTCTTCTCCTCTGCTCTCACCTCTCCTCCACTCCTCACCACTCTTCTCCTCCACTCACTTACCCTCCACCCATCTCATCCCTCTTCTCCTCTGCTCTCACCTCTCCTCCACTCCTCACCACTCTTCTCCTCCACTCACTTACCCTCCACCCATCTCATCCCTCTTCTCCTCTGCTCTCACCTCTCCTCCACTCCTCACCACTCTTCTCCTCCACTCACTTACCCTCCACCCATCTCATCCCTCTTCTCCTCTGCTCTCACCTCTCCTCCACTCCTCACCACTCTTCTCCTCCACTCACTTACCCTCCACCCATCTCATCCCTCTTCTCCTCTCGCAACCATTTTAAGGTGGCTAACAACACATCCATTACTTTCTGCCTGGTGTTAACTATCACTGAAACAATACCACATTCAGTTACATCTAAAGTAGACACCTTACATAAAGTATAGTTTCATAACCTTACAATATCAATGTTACACAGAAATTTATAGAAGGGGATTTATTGTACTGTACATGGAGGTGTACATTTTATGATCTGATCAGGTTTCGGCTCCTATTCTGAGTATTTGTGTCTACTTCAAAAGGAATGCACCTGTTGTATCAGAGTGTATGATGTGACTTAAATGAGGAAGCTCCTGCACACAGCTTGCAAATGCTCACTATTATGAACATTCCAACCACACCTAATTTAGCCTACCTCAATCACACATTAAAAGAAAACTCGACAAAAAAACAATATTTTGGTATTTGTTTCATTAGCCATTGTTGATATAGTCCCAAATGTTTTGCATGTCAGCAATCAAGTTTAAGATAATTACATTTCAAAATACAGAACTCTGTCCTGCATTATTCACTTTGCATCATATGATGAGAAAGTGACAATGCTAAAGAGTATTTAAACAACATGTGTGAAGTCTGCTTTATGTTAAAAAAAAACTCATAAGCTACAGTTCACCATAGTATTCTCCAAAAGCCATGGAAGACACCCATTCACAGCTGTGATTAGGACCCGCTATTTATAAATTGTGAACAATTTCCCAGAAGAGGGTCTGGCTGTCGTTGGATAACATGCTTATCTGACAACTCACACAAGGCAGGCACACACATACACACAAACATACAGAGAGGAAAGCTGGAGTCAGTGAACACAGGCGGAGCACTGTATCACAGCGACACTGAAAGCTTCTCTACATCCCTAATCTAGTTGATTCATACTGTGGCGTACTCTCTGTACACTGCACCCAGGCTACATAGAGCCTGACACACTGCAAACAGAGCAGTCACATAGCAGAGAGGCTGGGAAATCATGCTTAGGGTGGACAGGGAGTTATGATCAAAGTCAGACATGGGGAGTTAGAGAGACACAGGCAGAGTGAGGGAGAGTCAGTACTGTGACAGCCTGAATACAGTCAACGTGTGTACTAGACTCGACAATGTACACTTCTGCACACTGGGTGAGGGGTAGACAAACAAACAGATTGTATAGAGCACCACACCAGTAAACACATACTGTCACATTAAAGGGACACACAGTAGAGACATGGTCTAAGTTCATAAACACATAGCCTGACAAGCATTGTTCAAATTCATTCTGGACTAAGTCATCTGTAATATTTCTGGTCACGAAAGTGAGAAAAGCAGACATGGAAACGAGGTTTAAAAATAAGGAAGTGATTTCACAGGCCCACCCAAACCACCCTTCTGTCTAGTCTGTGATGCTAACAACATGCTATCTGCTATCACTTCTCCATTAGTAAGCAAATACATCCAACTCTAGTCGAGTGAACGGTATTCATGACTAAACTGCGAATTTTAAGCAAGTTGTTTCAATGAGTAGATGTAGAAATACAGGAACATAGTTCTGGAACTGCAACCAAGAGGAACCAAGTACCCCAACGACTCCACTACAGACCACACAACTGCCCATCCTAGCCTTTACGTACATCCATCCAACAAAAGGACTTACTTCTTGCCCTTGATGTGATTCCTGTATCGCTGGTCCCTTCGTAACATGTTTCCCTTTAGAGACAGGGCCTTGCTATGACAGTCAGGAAACAGGCTCATCTTAACAGCAGCGTATTGAACAGATAATCTATAGAGTAGAGAGGAAACCTGCCGCTACTAAACCACACCACCACACAGCAGCACTGTCACAACCATGAATATCTTCCTCTCTTTCTCTCACACTGCAGCTGCATTCTGGGGCCTCTTTTTTCTTTTTTAGTCATGTGTTTCCTGTCCCTGCCCTCGCTCTCCCAGCTTCCTTTGGGAGTGGTGGTGACCCTGTGACATCATAGCCTTTCCCTTCCCTCCTCCTCTTCTCTCCCTTCATCCCTCTGTCTGCCAGTCGGCTGGCCTCTCAGTCAAATACAACTGGCTTCTCACAGCCAGTTAACTACAGCCAGCTTCGCATATTCAACCAAAGTGGGATAAAGGGGCCCCTATCTTCCTAGCCAATACTACTCAATAAAGGGTCCCCCATCTACCTTACTCATTTCCATGTTACGCTATCTGATACCGCACACAAACACATATCCTATTCATCAAAGACAATACAAGACAATACAGAAAGTACATTTTTTAATCTATTAAAACCCCTTAACAGTTTGTTTCAGTTTACCAACCTTTTCCTGCGACTCTGGTTCCATTCCATTTTGGATGGAGGAGGGAGGAGATGGAAGCCACTCGGCAAATCAGGTGATGGTTTAGAAGGAGATAACATTTCCTTTAGCCAATTAAGACGATCCTTGAAGAGGAGTCTGTTTCCTAATAGGAATCCTAACAATTCAGGTGATCTTTACAAAGGAAATGGTGTCTCTTTGTTAAGAGCCTCTGTGGGCAACCTTGTAGCTACCGCAGCACAGAAAGAAAATGTTTTAGGCAGGACACAGAACAGACCTATGAGGATGAGCATACTAGTCTAGCACTGGTACTTTCAAGTTTCACTTCCTTACCGATCCCCCTACAAAACCCCTACATTCAAAACACAAGTTTCACATCAGTAGCATGGTCAGGAGGGAAATGCCACAGAGCCTAACAATTGAAAACAAAGAGAGTGGGTTTCTTAAATAGTTGCCACAGAGCCATACAGTACAGCTATAGTATACACTATTATATAATACATCATTATGTAGTGTTAAGGATTTAATCTGCTGTGCTATCCATCAGTTACGACAGATCATGTCACATGAGCACCATTATACCACATCAGTAAGATGAAAAATAACACTGATGTCTAAGGCCATGCCACAAACAGCATGAATCCTCTAACTCCCTTCTGGCACATCTTTTAAGATAAGTCTAGTGGTTAGAAATATGGTGTATGGCTGAGATGAGTCCTCGTCTTAAAGAGGCAGAGACAAAGAGAGAAAAACAGAGACAGAGAGAGAGAGAGAGACAGAGAGAAAGAGAAACAGAAATGAGAGGCAGAGAGAGAGAGAAAGAGAGAAGAATGTGCCTTAAGAATGGAAAGGCTCTGGGGGGTTTCTGTTGCATGTCCTTGAGAAATGGACTTCTTTCAGCCTTGGAGGAGTGTGTGTGCGTACAGGAGTGTGTTAGTGTGTCTGTGTGCATATACTGTATGAGCATACGTCTGACCAGCCAGGTATTGATTGAACCTGGGTCATCCGTGTGGCAGTACTGTACAGTACCTGTACTGTATAGTATTTGTGTGTGTGACCTGCAGGGTTGCCAATGTACTGACACAACAACAGAGCTTGCTGTCTGTTTTTTTAGCCATTGGGGGCAGCAGAGCAAGCTGGCAGAAACAGTTACAGGACCTCGCCCTCTCAAGAGAATATCATTTGTCTGACTTTTGATAGACCATGAACTGATAACTCCTATGAATGAGTATGTGAGTAATTTCGTTCTATTAAAAAAGAAGTTATGACATTTAAAAAAAAGTTAATACTCGCAAAGAAGGTTACTTTCAAAACAGGTAAATGATGATAGCATTGTGTGTATGAAAAGCATATGTTTTTTTGACCCCTGTAAAGAGACATACCATGTTACCACGAGTCAATATCTTTCTACTGTACACCTGCGGTGTGCGTTCCAAACTTCCCAAGTGTCAAATGTCAAACACTAAACATCTACATTACATTCAACAAAGGGCATCCAATCCACCCAAGAGCAAATTCTCCTTAAAGTCCTTCCACTGAGGGCCATCCAAAGAGTCAAGTAGTAGAGATCCAATTCTTGAGGGAGAACTGAAACATCAGTCAATGCCATGGATGCATGCCTAACAGACTCAGTACACTACCAGAAGGAAACTTGTAAACTGGACTCCACCATCGATTGTAACATAAAACGCCTCTCTCTGAGTTCTGGGAGTGGGGTCAACAGCAAAATCTCCTTACCGGCTTTTAAAAGCATGAATGAAAACTCAATAAAGCTAAACACATGGTTTTGAGCAGTAGGCTTTGTGGTCTCTGGTTTCTCATGGTGAGCCCTGGGACTGCCCCATGCTGAGAGAGTTGGAGGATTGACTAATAGGAACAGGTTGCTCCGTGAGAGCGCCACAGTATTTTCCCATGAAGCTGCTGTTCCTGCTGCCGCTGGCTCTGTGAACAGCGCACACACACACACACACACTGGCGTTCTGTGAGGACCATGGAGTTTTTCCACCCCTGAGAATCCCAACAGCCTCCAAATAATCCATTCCAGCTATTTTCCCCCATTTAGTTTATTTTTATCTGCCATTCTAGCACTCACTGAGCTTTCAGTTCTACTTGGGGACCAACTAGCTGACGGGATGGTTGGAGTGTGTTTTCGTGATTTTCTTATGTTTAGCCCTAACCCTCTTTTTCCTTCTGTGTTGCTTGAGGGGAGTAGGGGGACGCAGGCAGCTTTCCATAGACATCTCAGATCAGGAAAGCCATCTTAACCCCCCCTTTTTCCTTTACCATGACAATCCCTCCCTCCCCAAGGGAAGGATCAGAAATCTATTACCTCCATATTCTAGACAGACAGGGAGAATTAGAATGTGACACCATGCATGTTAGCTATTCTATCTGTAGGAAGCAGTTACTGTTTTTTTTATTTGTTGTGTTATTGAACAGATAGGACAGTGAAGACAGGAAAGGTAAGAGAAATGCAAGTCAGAAAGGCAGTGTGTGGAAGTCGACAAGCCACAAGTTACACAGTTGTAGTAGTGGTACAACGTGTCTGACTTGTATGTCCCAACAGGGTCGATGACAGCCAGGTCTTCTCAAAGTAACATTCAGTAGAGAAGGACTTCTTACATTCCACCCACACGGGGCTCAGGTGTGAATTACATTTGTGTGAGAGAAATGGGACCTCTTTTCTGTTCTAGCCTCTTCGCAACATACATATTATGAACACACACACACACACACCCTACCCCCTCCCTTACCCCCCATCGAAAGCCAGCACTGTGGAGTAGCCAGATGTGTCTCTCCCTCTCATCTCTGGCCCATCTGTATACCCTCTGACTGTCACACACACACAAACGCACGCACACACAAAAAACTCCAAACCCCTTTTTCGCCTCTCTCCAGTGACCCAGATGTCCTCATCCTCAGATCTCCCGTTGGGTCATCCAGCAGTGCTGTGAGTCACTAACGCAACACCAAGCACCCAGGCCAATTTTCCACACAGAAAAGAGAAACCCCACTAGCAGACTTAGCAGAATGAGAACAGTGGATAAAGGATACAGGGGACAGATTTTACAGAGAGAGCCAGGTTCAGACTAAACACAAAGCATCTGACTAATGGATGACACACTGCTGACTACCAGCAAAGGGATTCAAATGGACACAGATCATATGCTGTGACAAGACCTATGTGCATGTATAGCCCATATATATAGCACAACAAAACACAAACAACTACAAGTGCATGGTGTAGTTAGCGATATGGGGCAGTTTCCAAGATTCAGTAATATGTGTCCTGTAAACCATCCCAAAATGGTCTACTTATGAGGTTAATAAGCAGTGGTAGAACAAGGTAATAACAGTGCCTGTGTGGGTCATTTTTAATGATTTCTAAATGAGAAACATATCAAAGAGATATCCTCTGAGTGTGACAGGGTGATCTGATCTCCTGCTTCCTGAAACTAGGTTTGTCATCCCAAGAACACAGAGTGTAAAACCGAAAATAAACTAAAGAGACAGGGTGGGAGCAATTATGTAAACAAGATGACGACGACAACAACAGGCAGTGTCCTATTAATAACATCCCAATCTCCAGCGGGCACACTACTTTCTGGGAAAAACTGTCTGGTTTTCAAGCAGAGTGAAACAACTTCACCAGCTTCTGGATGAATTAGTTAGTCAGTATAAAAGGGGAGTTGCACAACCAGGGAGGGCTGATGTTTGTCATGGTCTGTTACATCACATACTGTACATATAGAACAACAGCATCATTGGGCGGAGGGAGGTTCTGTGGCCATGTGAAGCTCAAGTTTAGGTCAGTGATGGGGTGTAGATTAACTCATTTACAACTACTCTCGTTACTGTAATTGCATAGCTTTTCTGAAAACTTGTACTTTTTTTTGTATTTTTCAGCCAGTAATTTGACTTCTACTTTTTACTTCTAAATTTCATTAAAATAACAGTACTTCTACTTGAGTAGGATATTTCAGTACTTTTTACACCACTGGAAGAGGGCGATTGAGAGTGAGGTGAGTGAGTGAGGAAAAGTGGGAGTGCGTGAGAGAAAGAGTGTGAATGGGTGAGTGAGTTAATGTCAGCCAGTCCCATGGACAAGTAACAAGTAACAGAGGGGTGAATGAGGGATTGAATGGGTGAAATAATTATTTCTGGAGTCTGAAGTATATTGAAGTCTGGCAGATGTACTGTTTATGCACTTCATTTTGTATTGCTTTTTTATTTATCAATAAATATGTATTGCTTTGTATGTTTGACTTATTTTTTAAATGTTAATAATATATTTTTGGCAAATCCTTTTTAACATACAGATGTGCCTTGTTGCAACTCATAAAATAAATGAACTTAGTTTCTGCTGTACATTTATTTCCTCTCTTCCTTTTTCAATACAATGCATGGAAAAGATCCTGTGTAACAACGTTCAGGTAACCTTAGCAAAATTAGATAATTATCAAGGTCAATGTTGCTATTTTAAAATTAACTCAATTTTAAATTAAATTTTAAAATTTTAAATCCATTTTAAATGCACGGTGTTTCCTCCGACACATTGGTGCGGCTGGCTTCCGGGTTGGATGCGCGCTGTGTTAAGAAGCAGTGCGGCTTGGTTGGGTTGTGTATCGGAGGACGCATGACTTTCAACCTTCGTCTCTCCCGAGCTCGTACGGGAGTTGTAGCGATGAGACAAGATAGTAGCTACTAAACAATTGGATACCACGAAATTGGGGATAAAACGGGGTAAAAAAATAAAAATAAAATTTTTAAATCCAAACTGGTCATTATGAATAAGACAAGTAGCATGAACATCAGTTGTCTGTCAAAAGATTGACAGGAGAAGAGACTGACTGATCAGTGAGAGGAGACTGTTTAAGCAGCACTCACCTGAAGCATACAGTGTGCCAGTCATTGTTGAGTGCCTGGAGATACTGTTCATCATAGATCCGTTGTCTGCATCCCGCACACACGGGCAAGCTTCTGCCAGCTGTAATACATGACACATACACAGTTAGTGGACAGATCAAAGGACAACATGTGCGGACAGACCCCTTCCCTTTTTCCACATTTCCATATTCTAAAATTGATTAAATTAATGTTTTTCCTCATCAATCTACACATAATACCCCATAATGACAAAGAGAAGCAATGTTTTTAGAAATGTTTGCAAATTTATACAAAATAAAAACAGAAATACCTTATTTACATAAGTATTAAGACCCTTTGCTATGAGACTCAAAATTGAGCTCAGGTGCATCCTGTTTCCATTGATCATCCTTGAGATGTTTCTACAACTTGATTGGAATCCTCCTGTGGTAAATTAAATTGATTGGACATGATTTGAAAAAGGCACACACCTGTCTATATAAGGTCCAACAGTTGACAATGGATGTCAGAGCAAAAACCAAGCCATGAGGTCGAAGAAATTGTCCATAGACAGGATTGTGTCGAGACACAGATCTGGGGAATGGTACAAAAACATTTCTGCAGCCTTGAAGGTCCCCAAGAACACAGTGGCCTCCATAATTCTTAAATGGAAGAAGTTTGGAACCACAAAGACTTTTCCTAGAGCTGGCCGCCCAGCCAAACTGAGCAATCGGGGGAGAAGGGCTCCAGAATCTAATGGTAACTCTGACAGGGCTCCAGAATTCCTCAGTTAAGATGGGAAAACCTTCCAGAAGGACAACCATCTCTGCAGCACTTCACCAATCAGGCCTTCATGGTAGAGTGCCCAGAAGGAAGTCACTCCCCAGTAAAAGGCACGACAGCCCACTTGGAGCTTGACAAAAGGCACCAAGGACTCTCAGATCATGAGAAACCAGATTCTTTGGTCTGATAAAACTAAGATTGAACTCTTTGGCCTGAATACCAAGCGTCACGTCTGGAGGACGCCTGGCACCATCCCTACGGTGATGCGCGATGGTGGCAGCATCATGCTGTGAGGCTGTTTTTCAGGGGCAGGGACTGTGAGACAAGTCAGGATCGAGGGAAAGATGAACAGAGCAAAGTACAGAGAGATCCTTGATGAAAACCTGCACCAGAGGACTCAGGACCTCAGACTGGGGCAAAGGTTCACCTTCCAACAGGACAACGACTCTAAGCACACAGCCAAGACAATGCATGGGTTTGCTTCTGGACAAGTCTCTGAATGTCCTTGAGTGGTCCGGCCAGAGCCCGGACTTGAACCCG
The DNA here is from genome assembly GCF_018296145.1 of Oncorhynchus tshawytscha. NCBI lineage: Eukaryota > Metazoa > Chordata > Actinopteri > Salmoniformes > Salmonidae > Oncorhynchus > Oncorhynchus tshawytscha. Next base: position 33,007,371 of record NC_056442.1, read on the forward strand.
AACAAACGTAACCCATCCAACCGGACAGAGCTTGAGAGGATCTGCAGAGAAAATGGGAGAACCTCACTAAATACAGATGTGCCAAGCTTGTAGCATCATACCCAAGAAAACTCAAGGCTGTAATCACTGTCAAAGGTGCTTCGACAAAGTACTGAGTAAAGGGTCTGAATAGTTATGTAAATGTGATATTTCAGTTTTTATATTTTTAGACATTTGCACACCAAAAAAATGCAAACCTGTTTTTTTTGCTTTGTCATTATGGGGTATTGTGTGTAGAATGAGGAGGGGGAAAAAACAATTTATTTCATTTTAGAATAAGGCTGTAACATAACAAAATGTGGAAAGAATCGAGGCGTCTGACTACTTATCACTACTGGTGATGGAGTATGTCAATATATTATTGATCAAGGGTTGATAGCTCTGTTTCAGTGGAAAATGCTTTAAAAAGCCTGACATGTACTTAAAAGCGAGTCTTCAACTATATTTCTGGTTAACTTAATTGTTTTTTTTTCAATGCACGTCACTGCCAGACAAACGTAATAATGTAAGATTACTGTTGACGCCAAATGACACAAATACTTTCTATACAAACTAAACCATAGCACCAGTTAGACAGCTAAAAATAGTTTTCATCAAATGACACTCAGTAGCTTCAAGGCACAAAAATCACCCAATTTCATAATGGAGGGAAATTATCCTCATTTAAGATAAGCTGAGTGTTAGAAATGTGGGATATTTTCAGGGGCTTGCAAATGTGGCTTTTATCTTTTACTACAGTTCTTAGAAGCAGAGCTTTGGAGTGGTGGATTAACACAGAAGAACCACATTAATGTATTCTATGCTGCTTTTACTTGTGGGAGGATGTAGGTGTGTGTGTGTGTGTGTGTGTGTGTGTGTGTGTGTGTGTGTGTGTGTGTGTGTGTGTGTTTAGAATGATCACAAGAGCATTTGTTTTCCCTGTAAATCCAGAATGAGAAAAGTATGGATGTGGTAATCACACATGAACATGGTGTCAGAAAAAAATGACTATTTATTTGTAGAGCATGAATAAGATGAACCACAACATAAGATTATGTTCATATGTGAGCAATGGAAAGTTTCATCTGAGAGAGAAAGAGGGGAGGAAGCAAAGGAGTGAGAGGGAGTCAGAGAAATATTGACAGAGCGAGACGAGAGAGAACAGCGAGCAAGAGCCAGAAAGCTGCCACAAAGTGCTCGGATCTTCATAAATCGGTTTCCTCGTTTTTACATTTGTCATTGTGACTTGTCACTGCCTTTTAGGGTTCAGTGAGTCCATTCAACCTTATTCCAGAGGTCTTGGCAGCCCTTAAAAAGTTATTGGCTTCATCACAAATGGCACCCTATTACCTATATAATGCACTACATTTGACCAGAGACCTATGGGCCCTATTCCCTATGTCAGTGTTTCCCAACCCTGGTCCTTGGGTACCCCCCAACAGTACACATTTTTATTGTAACCCTGGACAAGCACACCTGATTCAACGTGTCAACTAATCATCAGGCCCTCAATGAGCTTCAACCAGCTTCACCTGGAATGCTTTTCCAATAACCTTGAAGGAGTTCCCACATATGCCGAGCACTTGTTGACTGCTTTTCCTTCCCTCTGCTGTCCAACTCATCCCAAACCATCTCAAGTGGGTTGTCAGGGGATTGTGGAGGCCAGGTCATCTGATGCAGCACTCCATCACTCTCCCTTTTCATCATATAGCCCTCACACAGCCTGGAGGTGTGATGGGTCATTGTCTTGTTGAAAAACAAATGATTGTCCCACTAAGCACAAACCAGATGGGATGGTGTATCGCTCCAGAATGCTGTGGTAGCCATGCTGGTTAAGTGTGCCTTGAATTATAAACAAGTCACTGACAGTGTCACCAGCAAAGCACCCCCACACCTCCTCCTCCATGCTTCACGGTGGGGAACCACACATGCATAGATCATCCTTTCACCTACTTCATATCTCACAAAGACATGGCGGTTGGAACCAAAAATAAAAAATTTGGACTCATCAGACCGAAGGACAGATTTCCATCTGTCTAATGTCCAATGCTCGTGTTTCTTGACCCAAGCAAGTCTCTTCTTCTTATTTGTGTCCTTTAGAAGTGGTTTCTGTGCAGCAATTTGATCATGAAGGCCTGATTCACACAGTATCCTCTGAACAGTTGATGTTGAGATGTGTCTGTTACTTGAACTCTGTGAAGCATTTATTTGTCTTGCAATTTCTGAGGCTGGTAACTCTAATGAACTTAACTCTGGGTCTTCCTTTCCTGTGATGCTGCTCATGAAAGCCAGTTTCATTATAGCGCTTGATGATTTATACGACTGCCCTTAAAGTAACTTACAAAGTTCTTGAAATGTTCCGGATTGACTGACCTCCATGATGGACTGTTGTTTCTCTTTGCTTATTTGAGCTGTTGTTGCCATAATATGGACTTGATCTTCTGTATACCCCCCTACCTTGTTACAACACAACTGATTTTATCAAATGCAAGAAGGAAAGATATTACACAAATTACCTTTTAACAAGGCACACCTGTTAATTGAAATGCATTCGAGTGACTACCGTAATTGTACAATCTTCTAAATGGCATTACTTTGGCAGTTAGTGGAAGAGCAGTTCAATGCTCCAGCTGATCTTACAATGGAAACCTGATCTTGCAGCGAAATATCTGGTCGATCTTTTCTTTTTCACAAATGTTATAGTGTAGGCTATATAATTTGCCTCCCCTAAGTCATTGACAGTATTATGTATACTCAACTTCCAAAATATAGTGCACTATAAATGGGATAGGGTGCCATTTGGGACACACACAAGATATTTGCTGGGCAATGGGTCCCTTCCCCTGCAGTGGTTCAATATTAGGAAGTCAGCGCTGGAGTAGTTGTATTGATTGTATTGGCCAACACATCTACTCTGCACTAATGGCCCTCTCCCAGCCTCTCTCTGACTGATCTGCTTTCCCTGACGACCGCTGGTGTTACATCTCAAGAGGGCCAGACTCCAGTCCATCACAAACTGATACACAGACACATGGAGTCAGCAGCACTAGTCAGATGCCCTGTCTCTGTCACAACTCACATAGACGCAGGCAGGCAGGCAGGCAGGCGCGCATGCACACACACAAATATTATGCATGTGCATGCACAAACACACAGCGCACACACACACTTGTATGGGCACACACACATTTACTCAGCTCTGATAAAGGGTGACACTCGAGTTCGGGTGCAGTCATTCACGCTGATATGAGCTAAACATTCTGTAATCAAATCAAATTGAATGTTATTGGTCACATACACATGTTTGGCAGATGTTATTGCGGGTGTAGCGAAATATTTGTGTTTCTAGCTCCAACAGTGCAATAATATCTAACAATTTCACAACAATACACACAAATCTAAAGGAATGTAATTAAGAATATATAAATATATGAATGGGCAATGTCGGAGCAGCATTAGAGTAGAATACAGTATATACATATGAGATGAGTAATGCAAAATATGTAAACATTATTAAAGTGACTAGTGTTAGTGTTCCATTATTAAAGTGGCCTGTTATTTCAAGTCTAAGTATATAGGGCAGCAGCCTGGCTGTTTAACAGTCTGATGGCCTTAAATTGAAGCTGTTTTTCAGTCTCTCGGTCCCAGCTTTGATGCACTTGTACTGACCTCGCCTTCTGGATGATAGTGGGGTGAACAGCCAGTGGCTCGGGTGGTTGTTGTCCTTGATTATCTTTTTGGCCTTCCTGTGACATTGGGTGCTGTAGGTGTCCTGGAGGGCAGGTAGTTTGCCCCAGGTGATGCATTGGGCAGACCGTACCACCCTCTGGTGAGCCCTGCGGTTGCGGGCGGTGCAATTGCCATACCGGGCGGTGAGACAGCCTGACAGGATGCTCTCAATTGTGCATCTGTAAAGGTTTGTGAGGGTTTTAAGTGCCAAAACAAATGTTTTCAGCCTCCTGATGTTGAAGAGGCACTGTTGCGTCAATGTGGATAGGGGGGTGCTCCCTCTGCTGTTTCCTGAAGTCCACGATCAGCTCCTTTGTTTTGTTGACGTTGAGTGTGAGGTTATTTTTCTGGCAGCACACTCCCAGGATCATCACCTCCTCCCTGTAGGCTATCTCATCATGGTTGGTTATCAGGCCTGATGCTGTGTGTCAGTGTCACACAATGCAAGGCCCAAGAGCATACCATTTTCATCTCTGAACAAAATCTGATTTCAACAACCTGTTAAGTGAACCTGCATTAGTAGGAATATACTACTAGTAATTGTACACCCTTCTAGTGGCATTACTTTGACAATTAGTGGAAGAGCAGTTTAATGCTCCAGTTGATCTTACTATGGAAACCAGATCTTGCAAAGGAATTTCTGGTCGATTACCCGTGAGGACCCAGTAACAACATTGTCCAATCGGATATTTAGGCGCCCTATCCTGTTGATATTACTAGGCTACTTGTCATAGACAAGAGTCCTACCTATCCTTTTTCATAAATGTTATATTGTAGGCTACATTATTTTGTATATTCAACTTCCACAATATAGGCTAGTGAGCTAGCTAAAGTATCAGTGGAACTAGTTACATTGCAACTAGGCTAAACAAGGTCATGGATTCACAGGAATGGAATGCCAAGAAAGGGTATTGATTATTTAAAAGAAAGTCTAACTATCAGTTTTGAAGTTGTGTTGTTGTGGGTCAGAGCAGTGCTGTGGTTTCAATGTCCCATGTAATTTGTATTTAATTAGATTGAACTAACCAAAACATTAACAGTTCTAATATCCAAATTATTATACTTCTAAACACCATCCCGGCCGTGTTATCATTATGCAGCGGGCTTGTGTTACTCGGAAATAAAATAGAACGACTACCTACTTGTGTTATTGCAGCAAAACAAGGACATTCTTTATTGATCATTCTCAAAGAATACATGTCACCAATCTCACCCTCCAAAAACACCATAAACAATGTATCTATTGTGTTGTTTATTATGAATTCAGTGTAGCATCTCTGTTATCGAGCGATGAAGGGTTCACTACACTAGCTCTAATAACATCTCCCGCCCTGACACGTTTCAAGACACCCGCTATCGCAGAAAAACTGCGTATCGAAAACTTGAACTCACCTTCCTCCTCTCCCATACGTTCGTCCTTCCAGTTACAACAGAACAGCATCAACCTCATTCACTCTCCGACTCGGAGCTCTATGAGAGCCTGCCTCTGATGAACAGATAACCGGTCTAGTAGTGTTGTGTGTGTGTGTATATGCAGCCCGCTGGACGCCCCTTACAGCTTGACACTACTTCGAAAGATATTCTGCGATTCATTCGAAGAAGAGAGGATGGGCGAATTAAAACATTCCGGCAGGGGACAGGAAGCTATGGGTTGGCCAACCGACAACAATCCCTGGAATTTTTGTCTGCGCAGCAAAATCACAAGCAACTGAGGGCAGAGAGGAAGGGATGCGCAGTGCACCCATCACAGAAATGAGCTGTATCATCTAGTCTATGAGAACAGGCTGGAATAGGCTAGTTGCGTTAATAAAAGACTAGCCTACCTTCAGCCATTTTAAAGTTCTTGAATAACATTTGAGCCATTGATTCATTTTGATATGTTGGTGCAGTTTTGGTGCAGATGGAAAAACGCTGATGCCTGGGCACAAATGTGTATTCATTAAAACAATTTTATTTCGTTTTTTACTGAAGCAAATAAAAGGTCGGTATTGCTGGGCACAAGTCAAATGTGCTGTGAAAATGAAAAAGTACAAAACCCCATAATTCCTTATTTGTTTCTGTTTAAATCAGATGAATACTATCCCACGGCACAGGGCAGCGGCCCCTGACAGGTGCGGCTCACACAGTTCATAAAAACCATCACGGAGTAGGCTACAAGAACTGAAGAGAGTGAGAGTCATGATAACCTAGGGCTATTACTACAACATACAGTTAGTTGCCTTATTCTAGATTACACAAATCTGGAGATAGTCTACTTTTCTGACCAGAAACATTTGAAACTTGAATAATGAGAGGCAATTTGCATAAATTAAACTATAACTGCATGTGAAACTAGAATGATTCCAAATATGCATAACATTCTAGGCACTTAATCTTGGACACCAGAAAAATTATACATAATTAAGAAAACAAAATGTTCATGTCATACATACATAATGTACAATACATGCCAGAGCAGTATCGAAAGGATTTGAATTTTACTTTTACATTTTTGTAAAACCTGCATTTCTAAAAACTAAAAACATACAAATCATTTAAGAAACAAAACACACCGCATTTCAAATGATTGGTACAAACCGACACAATGTATGATATGAATATCACTAAAGGTCACCTAAAAATCTTTTGAACACCTTTGGATTGATTGTCATCAGCTTTCCCACATTCAGAGCAAAACCTGCTCTTCATACTTCACAAGTTTGGCGGAAATCAAGGTAAGAAGGCTGAAGATAGGCTACTTAAACCATGGCACTTAAAATAGTTACTGATGGCAGATGGACTGTGAAACCTGTGCCCACACACACCCGCTATGCCACTGCTATTTCACCCAGGGCTATAAATAGCAGCAGAGATGATAGAAAGCCAGAGGAGGCAGTTCTGATACATGGCCAAAGTTTATCAGCACTTTACCAACCACACCTCTTGAAGCTCAACCCTTAGTTTGACGTGTCAGTATGTGAAGATCTCCAACTTTGGTACACACAGACACTAAGCAATTGGGGATACTGCAGTAGAGGGATGTACTGTCACAGAACTGGTGCTTCTATGGCTGGAGAATCTTTCACATTCTCCTATCTACCCAAACACGCACACATCTATGGCAACATGTGCAAGCGCCCACATACACACAGCCACATAGGCAAACATCCACACAAACACGCCCGCACACACAACTACTGAGTATAGCTACTAAAAGGGGAGCATCGCAGGCATGTCAGTAAGAGATGATGAGCACCATGACCACTGTAACGATAAAGGCACAATCAATAACACCAAGTCACATCAAATGTGTGCAAAAGTCTGGGTCGGTGGGTTTGTATAAAAAATATCAAATAAAGTACAACATATCTTTACATACTGTAATGGGGGATTTTGTGCATATAAAATGTACATTCGAGATAATGCAGTAGCACCATTGTTTCTTGAAATTCAACTTCTTCTCAAGAACATCCTCTACTTCCGCCTTCCACAGTATTTGCTTTGGCATCCAGCAGCAACTCCTCCTGTTCAGAAACCACATTGGAAAAGAGGATATTTTAAATGCATGCATTTGAAAGACGGTTTGGATTCATGCATTTCTACTTGGTTCGGAACCAGATTTAAGAATTGTTTTGGTCACATGCCAGAGGATTTGTGTGTGTTTTATCGTACCTGGTCTGTAGCCTCCTCCTCCTGCTCCACCAAGGAAGCTCTGGAGTGGGCCATACTTGGCTGCTTTGGCTGCGAAAAAAGTTAGTGACCACAAAAGCACCTGTGATTATTTTTTATTTTTTTTACAGTGTTGGCAAGTAATATCCTGAACAACTCTAATGTGTTTTTCTAACCACACTGCACAGATGGGTAAACTTTATGGACATCTGTTGCTTGACCACTGCAGCCAAGAGCCCCAGTAAGCCTGGTGAGTCAGTTAGCATACGCTAACAGGTTGGCTAACAACAAACACTAACAGGTTGGCTGTCCGCATATGCTAGATACAGAGGGGCTATTGATATTCACTTGTGTTGCGACTGCAACAGATGCTCCAAATCAATAGTGTTAATGAATAATTATCAGCTATTACAAATGTATTGATTTGAACTGCAGGTATCCTACAGTATGTTGCAGGCTGTACTCAGAGGTGTGAGCGGTATGTGTGTTATATAATGGGAATACTACTTGATCTATGCACCATAAAGGGGCCTACATTGATAACAAGTAATCATTTATGATACTGTATTAGCACAGATAATTGGCAATAGCACATCATTTGGCATAATGTAGATTAGACATTTAGACCATTCTTGTGATAAGTGTAAACATGTGAAAGATTTAAATAGTTTCAATAGTTATATAAAAACCCATGTGAGTGTAAGTCTTATCTACTAAAAGTAATAAGAGCTAAGACATAGCTGAAAAAGTGGATCCCAATTAGTCAAGAACATATGCTGGGTAATTTCTCCCCTGGCAGTGCCAGTATACAGTTGTGGGCTCCTAGCAAACATATGCGCTGACAGAGAAGGCTGGTGGGAGGAGCTATAGGAGGATGGGCTCATTGCAAATACTGGAATGGAATAAATGGAATGGTATCAAACACTCCGTTCCATATATATTCCATTCCAGCCATTACAATGAGCCCATCTTCCTACAGCTCTTCCCACCAGCCTCCTCTGGCGCAGCACTACAGAAACAGACTGACAGTGACTGTTGTGAATTTATTTTAGGTTAATATCCCAAAGATTTCCACGCAATATCAGCACAGCACTACTGGAGTAGCACATCAAATCCTCTAAATCCTGACCTGTCATAGGTTTTATTAAACTAGCTGAGAAAAACCTGCCTTGCTTTTTGAAACATAATCCCACCGTCAGTAATCTTCCCTGTGCTCAGGAAAATTCAGATTATCAGACTCCACTAGGCATTGGTTGGTACACCATCTGCACTGACAAGTACTCACTGTTCTATCACCCCCCCCCCATCCTCTCATTCTAATCTCATCCAAATAATCTTATGTGATGTCATCCTCCGCTAAGAACTGACTGATTATAATAAAATAGGAAATGTACCAGGTGTAAGAGAAAATCTGATCATTTCAAGCAAATCTTTCCCCCTTGCACTGGCTGTGTGGTGTAACGTTTGGCTGAGTAGGACAACAGTTACTTTTCAAGAGGCGAAAGAAGGAAGACACCAGTACCTTGTTGAGGAGTCAGTGGTGCCGTCTGGCCTGCTCCATATACCCCTAATAAACAGACAACGTTTAAACTTAAGAAAAAGCATTTGGAGTTTGGAAAGAATTAGATGATTTTTGCTAAGGGCGATTCATGTTTAAAATAGCACAATGTAGTAGAATCTTCAAACACTTTGATCTGAGAGTTTTTAGATAGAGGGTGAGAGAGCTGAAGACCCTTTCTTCATTGTGCATTGGAACACACAAAGCAACCAAAACACACTTGGTCAGACAGATAACCAATGGAAAGAGCCCGTGTTTTGGTGAGTCATGAACTAGAATGATCAGTATGGGACTTTCTCAGTCAAAACAGGTATAGTCATAAGCACACTATCAATCTGATTAGGAAACAGCAGACATCACATAATCACAAGGGGATTTTCCCCATGTAATGATGACGTGCTTTGGAATTTATGTAAGACAAAATGTAGAGACTTTCCAAGAAAGTGTGATTATGTTTGAGCATTATCTGATAGAGTAACAACCACATGCTTTTACTAATACTGCAATAGCAAAATACCATGTTTTGGTCTCATTACTGTCTTTGTAAACAAATAGTAAAACATGAATAGATATATAGTAAACAAGCACACTGTAAGGGTAAAGCGTTCACTGATGCCAGAAATAACATTCATCACCTGTATCTGTTTTGTCCTTAAACAGTCTGCATTTCAGACTAGACAGGAATATGCAGCAGAGCTCATTAAGTCATCCAAAAACCAATTCATTATTCCCAAGGGTGGTCACACCATTGAGACATCCTGAATTAAATCATTATTTTTAATCATGTCAAATGTAAGAAATTGGAAATGAACGGTATTTATATGTTAAAAGAAAAAAAGCTACCAATAGAGATTTGCTTCATTTCAAATATAGTGCTAGACATCATCATCATGTTGCCAGACAAAAGTCATTGACAATTCAAGTTAACTCTATATCATCAGTAATAATAGGAATTGGGACTTTTACATTTTAAGCTGTAAATTGAGGAGGTTACCAGGAGTGTTTGATGTATTTACACCATGGTAGCAAAACATTAATACCTGATTTGCATGGTCAGAGTAGCTATCGAATTCACAGAAGCTACAGAAAACGTGAGAGTAATTAGCAACTAGGGACTAGGCTGAGAGAGAGAGAGACAGAGAGAGAGAGAGAGAGAGAGAGAGAGAGAGAGAGAGAGAGAGAGAGAGACAGAGAGAGAGAGAGAGAGAGAGAGAGAGAGAGAGAGAGAGAGAGACAGAGAGAGAGAGAGAGACAGAGAGAGAGAGAGAGAGAGAGAGAGAGAGAGAGAGAGAGAGAGACAGAGACAGAGAGACAGAGACAGAGAGAGAGAGAGAGAGAGAGAGAGACAGAGACAGAGAGAGAGAGAGAGAGAGAGAGAGAGAGAGAGAGAGAGAGAGATAGAGAGAGAGAGAGAGAGAGAGAGACAGAGAGAGAGAGAGAGAGAGAGAGAGAGAGAGAGAGAGAGACAGAGAGAGAGACAGAGAGGGACCAACATTCCAAACACCACCTCAATCAAAAAACAACAATGATTATTTTCATAACCATTTAAGTGCTCAGAGCACCCAATGTTCCCCCTCAATTAATTTAATTAGGGGAAACTAAATCAGGTATGGGGAAGTTGGCTGTTCCTTTCAATTGTCTCTAGATCAGTTCCCTTCTCTCTTTCTCTGGTTAGCTCTAATAGGAAAGCAACAAGCATGAGGGCTGTCTGTCTGTCGTTCTGGGTTACTTGTCTGTCGACAATTCGGCTTTAGTTCACTTCCTGATCCAGGCAGAAACAGGGGGTAATCATGGGCAGTGAAAGATCCACCAGCACTCTGAGTCAGGTTGAATTTTTGCTTTTTGCTTTTATATTTTGTATTTACAGTTCAGCTGGAAATGTAGAGAGGGAGACAGATAGTAGGGGCATAGACAGAGGGTGGCTGAGACAAGGCTCAAACCCCTGTTGCCAGTGGGCATATGTGGTCAGGATAATAGGTCAGGTTTAATTGACAGCTATTCTTTTGATGGTTCTGTTGAGGGGCTAGCCTATTTGACCTTGAAATAACTGTTGGCGACTATTTCTTAGTATTAAACTCAGTTTTGCAAAATTATGTCAAGTCTGTCAGAAGTCTAAACTTACGGCCAATCAACACTTTTCTACATTTACTGTAAGTGAATGATTGGGGCATGCTTACAAAGGGGAACTCAAAGTGAATGCCCTTGCTTCCGCTATCTTCACTGGATAGTAAAGATGAACAAATACAATAAATCGAACACATCTATCAAATTTGGTTCAAACCACAAGCTCTTTTTATTCTGCTTTTATCTTTATAGTTCCTGGGTCACAACATCCCATTCTCTGTAAAAAGCTATAACAGCTAAAAACTGTTTTTCTCCTTTTCCCTTTGTCTCTCTAGATGATAAATGGCTCTGTGCTGTTGTCTCTGTGGTAGTTGCCACTGATAAATGGCACCGTCAGTGTTCACGATGATCCTTGGGGTTCACAATACAAAACATGCAATACAAAATAACCTTTATGGAAAATGACCAACATCCGCCCCCCCACACACACACACACACGCTATACATAAGAGATACTGTAATAACAACAACCCCATGTTTATGTACACATACTGTACACACAGTGCATCTGATTATCACATATAGCGGTTATACACGTTACCCGGGTAGGCTTGCTGTGGGTAGCCGCCACCTTGCTGTGGGTAGCCCCGTTGTTGTGGGTAGCCACCTCCGTAATTTGGGACCGCACCAGCACCTGCAAGGGTAACACAGCAAAAATTAACAAAACAACAGCACACAACAACACTACATATACTGTATACATTGTATATACTGGTCTACATTTAGACAGGGTTACATACCCTACTGCAGCTTTGGTCTCAGACTTAACTTAAGCATGGCTTTTTCCTCAACAATCAATGGCCAAGCCCAGAACACAACCAGTCAAATGACAACATACAGTATGAACTGAGAGGTAGCATCAGGTCATATGCATTGTGTATGCATATTTACCAGGCCAGTGTGTTTATTCAAACTATTTACAGTATTTATCAAAAGGCTAATGGTGCTGAATTCTCCTTGGGTAACAACATTTGCATACAGTATTAGCAAAGTTGTACCATATGTGATAGCATGTGAAACAGGCAATATGTTGTACTGTGGGGTGCTCTGCTCTCTGTGTCAGGGAATATTTGACCAATGGTTGGTGGATAATAGCCTGCAGGCATTGACTAGTCAGTATCCGTGGAGCCTGAAGCAGAGAGCAGTCTCTCCACTGCTGGACCAGCGTGATAACATTCATCCCAAACAGCGAGGGAGAGGAGGAGAGGAGAGGATGCTGAAAGTTCCACAACCTTGGTGATACACTTCCAAGTATAATCCTGAACATAGTCAAGACCCTGCCAATGTGTCAACATAATCCTAACCATATGAAGACATGATATGTGCCATGCTAGTCTTGCGATGTCTGACTTGTCAGAGAAGTCTTTTCATCACAGTTTTGACAGTGAGTCTTAGTGAGGTGACACTATCCTGCTACCTATGTGTGTGCATTTTTACCAGTTTATGAACATGAGGATGAAACCTCACAGTTAACTACAGTAAACTACAGAAACTACAGCAGGACAGTCAGTCTCACCTGGATTATAACCAGCACCACCAGCACCCAGGTTACCATAACCTATTGAACAGGAGAGAGTGGAGCATTACTGAAGAGTTGAGATATAGTTGAACGATTTTCAAATACTATTTGAACCCAGGTCTGCTGTCCAATATGGCTAAGCTGTAGGCAGGAACATCTTGTATACAATGATGGAATCCTACTTCCCCTGGCAGAGCTCACGCAGTACTGTTATGGGCAGAATAGAACGACTCTCCAGAGGTCTGTGCTGCTAGCTCTAAACCGTCACACTTTGATGTTGCAAAAACCGTTACAAACTAACTCTGCCTCTGATGGTAATCAGTCTCCACTGGGAGTCTCCACTGGTTTCTTCTGTCTTGCCCTACAGTACTGTACCCTGGGGGATCCAGTGTCTGGAGTTGATATGACTCAATGATCAACATTTCTTACTACTTTTACGATAACTCTACTCCAAAATAAAGATAACAACACTGTGCTATGTTGTTCATATGAGTTAGATTGGATAAGTAAGACTAAAACATGTAATTAGTACAAAGCTGGGCTTTATGTGTCAGGGTTTTTACCTGGGGGTTTGGGTGCTTTTTGACCTGCTCCTGCCCCTGTTCCCAGACCAACACCAGCAGGATACCTCGCACCTGAAACATGAGACTGGATTAGTTCTCCAATAGCCTCATGCCAGGCCTCTAGTGGGTGAGACTAGTCCTCCACTAAGAACATGGTTGAAATTTCACGCACTAGGTACAGTTGAAGTCGGAAGTTTACATACACTTAGGTTGGAGTCATTAAAACTCATTTTTCAACCACTCCACAAATGTCTTGTTAACAAACTATAGTTTTGGCAAGTCGGTTAGGATATCGACTTTGTGCATGACACAAGTCATTTTTCCAACAATTGTTTACAGACAGATTATTTCACTTAAAATTCACTGTATCACAATTTCAGTGGGTCAGAAGTTTACATACACTAAGTTGACTGTGCCTTTAAACAGGTTGGAAAATTCCAGGAAATGATGTCATGGCTTTAGAAGCTTCTAATAGGCTAATTGACATCATTTGAGTCAATTGGAGGTGTACCCATGGATGTATTTCAAGGCCTACCTTCAAACTCAGTGCGTTTTTGCTTGACATTATGGGAAAATCAAAAGAAATCAGGGAAAGACCTCGGAAAAAAAATGTTTAAAAAAATCACAAGTCTGGTTCATCCTTGGGAGCAATTTCCAAACGCCCGAAGGTACAACATTCATCTGTACAAACAATAGTACGGAAGTATAAACACCATGGGACCACGGAGCCATCATACCGCTCAGGAAGGAGACGTGTTCTGTCTCCTAGAGATGAACGAACTTTGGTGCGAAAAGTGCAAATCAATCCCAAAACAACAGCAAAGATGCTGAAGGAAACGGGTACAAAAGTATCTATATCCACAGTAAAACAAGTCCTATATCGACATAACCTGAAAGGCCGCTCAGCAAGGAAGAAGCCACTGCTCCAAAACCAGCATAAAAAAAGCCAGACTATGGTTTACAACTGCACATGGGGACAAAGATTGTACTTTTTGGAGAAATGTCCTCTGATGAAACACAAATAGAACTGTTTGGCCATAATGACCATCGTTATGTTTGGAGGAAAAAGGGGGAGGCTTGTAAGCTGAAGAACACCATCCCAACCGTGAAGCATGGGGTTGGCAGCATCATGTTGTGGGGGTGCTTTGCTGCAGGAGGGACTGGTGCACTTCACAAAATAGATGGCGTCCTGAGGATGGAAAATGATGTGGATATATTGAAGCAAAATCTCAAGACATCAGTCAGGAAGTTAAAGCTTGGTCCTAAATGGGTCATCCAAATGAACAATGACCCCAAGTATACTTCCAAAGTTGTGGCAAAATGGCTTAAGGACAACAAAGTCATGGTATTGCAGTAGCATTCACAAAGCCCTGACCTCAATCCTATAGAACATTTGTGGGCAGAACTGGAAAAGCATGTGCGAGCAAGGAGACCAACAAACCTGACTCAGTTACACCAGCTCTGTCAGGAGGAATGGGCCAAAATTCACCCAACTTATTGTGGGAAGCTTGTAGAAAGCTACCCGAAAAGTTTGACCCAACTTAAACAATTGAAAGGCAATGCTACCAAATACTAATTGAGTGTATGTAAACTTCTGACCCACTGGGAATGTGATGAAAGAAATAAAAACTGAAATAAAAAAAATATCTCTACTATTGTTCTGACATTTCACATTCTTAAAATAAAGTGGTGTTCCTAACTGACCTAAGACAGGGAATTTTTACTGGTGTTGAAAGTCAGGAATTGTGAAAAACTGAGTTTAAATGTATTTGGCTCAGGTGTCTGTAAACTTCCGACTTCAACTGTAGTTATTAGCTACTAGCTAGTTATTACAGTATCTGTAGCTTTATATAATCAGCAACTGTTGATGACAGTTGAACCTATCTAGCTACACTAGGCAGTTAAGGACAAGCCATTTCCCCGGCTATGGTCAAGCTTTGTGTTGTTACAAAGCTACAACCGCATAACTTGTAGCTTTGTAACTGTTTGAGGGGAAATGAGAGTTTCAGCGGTTTGGTTTGGAAAGGGTGTTTCTAGCTCAGTGGGCAATGGGGTTTCAGACACACAGTCCCTTTGGCATCTCATTCCTGGCTCTGGTGTCTGTCAAAGTCACCGCTCCTATCGCCTCATTGGTCACAGGAAGTGCAAGCCAATGACATTTCCTGGACAATGGTCACTCTGAGAGGCCAGAGTGAGGTAAAAGGGAATACAATATTGAGCTGGCCTGCTTCTCCTCTCTCATACATACCCTGTCCCTGTCCATAACCACCTTGACCATAACCATACGGGTATCCCCCTGAATCATGGTGGAAAGAAAATAAGTTTTATTCCTGACATGATGACCTCATTGCGTAGGGAATACCAAAGATTTATGCTGCCAGATTTACAGTGCATTTGGAAAGTATTCAGACCCCTTGACTTTTTCCACATTTTGTTACAGTACGTAACAGCCTTATTCTCCCCTCATCAATCTACACACAATACCCCATAATGACAAAGCAAAAACAGGTTTTAGAAATGGTTGCAAACGAATAAAAAAAAAAACTGAAATATTACATATTCAGACCCTTTAATCAGTACTCCTTTGGCAGCGATTAGAGCCTCAAGTCTTTTTGGGTATGACGCTACAAGCTTGGCACACCTGTATTTGGGGAGTTTCTCCCATTCTTCTCTGCAGATCCTCTCAAGCTTTGTCAGGTTTAATGGGGAGTGTACCTGCACAGCTATTTTCAGGTCTTTCCAGAGATGTTCGATCGGGTTCAAGTCCGGGCTCTAGCTGGGCCACTCAAAGACATTCAGAGACTTGTCCCGAAGCCACTCCTACGTTGTCTTGGCTGTGTGCTTAGGGTCGTTGATGCTGCCACCACCATGCTTCACCATAGGGATGGTGCCCGGTTTCCTCCAGAAGTGACGCTTGACATTCAGGCCAAAGTGTTCAATCTTGGTTTCATCATACCAGAGAATCTTGTTTCTCATGGTCTGAGAGTCCTTTAGGTGCTTTTTGGCAAATGTGCCTTTTACTGAGGAGTGGCTTCGGTCTGGCCACTCTACCATAAACACTTGATTGGTGGAGTGCTGCAGAGATGGTTGTCCTTTTGGAAGGTTCTCCCATCTCCACATAGGAACTCTAGAGCTCTCTCAGTGAACATCGGGTTCTTGGTCACCTCCCTTCTCCCCTGATTGCTCAGTTTGGCCGGACGGCCAGCTCTAGAAGAGTCTTGGTGGTTGCAAACTTTTTCCATTTAAGAATGATGGAGGCTACTGTTTTCTGGGGACCTTCAATGCTGCAGAAATGTTTTGGTACCCTTCCCCAGATTTGTGCCCTGACACAATCTTGTCTGAACTCTATGGACAATTCCCTGGACCTCATGGCTTGGTTTTTGCTCTGACATGCACTGTCAACTGTGGGACCTTATATAGACAGGTGTGTGCCTTTCCAAATCTTGTCCAATCATTTGAATTTACCACAGATAGACTCCAATCAAGTTGTAGAAACATCTCAAGGAAAATCAATGGAAACAGGATGCACCTGAGCTCAATTTCGAATCTCATGGCAAAGGGTCTGAATACGTAAATAAAGTATTTACGTATAAAGCTAAAAAACATATAAGGTTTTATAGTTTTAATAAATTTGCAAACATTTCTAAAAACCTGTTTTCGTGTTGTCATTATGGAGCATTGTGTGTAGATTGATAAGGAAATAAAGGTATTTAATACATTGATTTTAAGGCTATAACGTAACAAAATGTGGAAAAAGGGAAGGGGTCTGAATACTTTCCGAATGCCCTGCATGTAACACAATGTTATATAGAGTTGATCTGAGGTTAGGGAGTATGGAGTTACAGTAAGACATTATTGAACTTATGGGATGGGGTTTAACTCAACATGTCTCTTTATACGGCTCCATTATGGGGACATTGTGGATGTTGGCTCAGTTACACAGAAAGCTTGCTTATTTCCTAAGACGCGTACGAAACTGATCCCATACCTACACCACCACCGGCTCCAGTAAGAGGAATACCTGCTCCTCCAGCCACACCGCCTGCTCCTCCCACAACTACAGGAGAGATACAAAACACAGTGAGTGAGATTATATACAGTGATCTCCAAAAGTATTTTTTGGCTCTGTACTCCAGCACTTTGTATTTGAAATGATACAACAACAATGAGGCTAAAGTGCAGACTGTCAGCTTTAATTTAATTTTAATCCATTAAGGTAAACGGTTCAGAAATTACAGCACTTTTTGTACATAGTCCCTCCATTTTAGAGGACCAAAAGTATTGGGACAAATGGACTTATATGTGTATTAAAGTAGTCAAAAGTTTAGTTTTTGGTCCCATACTCCTAGAATGCAATGATTACATCAAGCTTGTGACTCTACAAACTGTTGGAAGCATTTGCTGTTTTTTTGGTTGTGTTTCAGATTATTTAGTGTCCAATAGAAATTAATTGTAAATAATGTATTGTGTAATTTTGGAGTCACTTTTATTGAAAATAAGAATACTTTGTAGAGTTTGTAGAGTCACAAGCTTGATGTAATCATTGCATGCTATGAATATGGGACCAAATAGTAAACCTTTGTCTACTTGAATACACATAAGTGAATTTGTCCCAATACTTTGGTCCCCTAAAGTGGGGGGACTATGTACATACACAAAGTGCTGCCATTTCTAAACGGTTCACCCAATTAGGATGAAAATACCCTCAAATTAAAGCTGGCAGTCTGCACTTTGTATCATCTCAAACCCAAAGTGCTGGGATACAGAGATAAAAACAACAAAACACTTGTACTTTTGGAGCTCACTGTACTGTAGCTACGTCTTCGATCAACACTTCTTATGACACAGTCATGCACTGACACACACCTGGAGGTTTCAGGGGCTTGGCTCCAGGAAGTTGTCCAGCTCCTGCTCCGTATGGAGCTGAGGAAATACAGAGATCATAAATGTCATCCGCACAGCCTATTTTTACTCTCTACTCCACAGTGAATGTAATGCCACAGTGACTGTATCACCAGGGATACGGAAATGTATTGAGATTAATGGACAAATACCTGAATAAAACAATTACAGTGATGGGGATTTAGTCTGAGTAGAAAGTAACCTAAAGCCACACATGGTCTTTGTGAATTAAGTTTGAGACTCCATTACAATGATGCAGATAGGGAAATTGGCTTACTTCCATAGCCTCCTCCATAGGGATATCCACCTGCACCTGCGGAGCAATATATGCCATTAAAACCCCATGGACATAACATATGGTCGGGTGTGGGGCTGGAAGGGATGCCACTACTGTAGTGTACCATCAAAGCTGTGGGATGGGACACTGATCTGAGATGGAATTATGAATGATGGTGGAGAGGACTATACAGTACTGCTAACTACAGTACCTCCTGTCTATGCTGAATGTCACACACAAGCTTTATTGTCCTAGCTCTATCAACAATAATCTCTTCAACATGACCTTGTGATTTGATAGTAAAGACCTACAGACTGTGTGAAGCTTTTAAAGTGATGACATACGAGGTATACTGTGAGGTCAGCCTAGAGGTCAGAGTTCACGATCTAGTACATCTGGTACAGTTCAAACTAGTGTTTGTTGTTTTCTTTCTTTGCCTGTAATACTAGTTTGAAGAGGATGTGGTGGAGTGGCCTTCTATCCTCTCCTCCTCTCATCTCCTCCTCTCCCCTCCTCTCACCTCCTCCTCTCCTGTCTCATACATACCCTGTCCATGACCATACGGGAGTCGTCCTGCTGAATCATGATGGAAAGAAAAGCAGCTTTATTCCTGACAAGGGAGCACCAGCGAGTGGCTCCGTCAGGTCATGTAGCTAGCATACTAATTCCAATAAAGTTAGCTGACCCCTGCTTATATAATAAACTTTAATATGCTTTCAACATGTCAAAATATTACACAGCTTATCCCTGGTGTCACGAGTCCGACCGAGGGTGTTTCCTTTTCCCGGGCGGGTGGCGCTCGGCGGTCGTCGTCACCGGCCTATTAGCTGCCACTGATTGTTTTTTCCTCCCCCTCCTTGTATGTTTAGTGGTAGCACCTGTGTAGGGTTAATTAGTTTGTCTTTATTAGACAGCCGGCCCGCCTGGTTGTTGTGCGGGATTATTTCATTGTAACCTTCGGCTCTGTTGTGTTTGAAACGTTACTTTTGTGAGCACCCTGTGGTGTGTTAAGCGCTATTAAAAAGACGCACAGCATTGAAATTCTGTTTCCTGCATTTGACTCCACACCCACGACACCCGGAGCATTACACCTGGCCTGGCCATACAATCCTAATTTTGATCAGATCTTTGATGCATTAATTTACAGAGAAGAGGCTGATACTGCTGTCCATTGCATATGAATCAGTCCTATGATTAATTGATGTGAATAAATCCTATTATTGATTAATGTAAAGAATGAGTCATGTTCCATCATTAAATCAGCATATCATAATGTATGATTAAATCAGCATATCATAATGTATGATTAAATCAGCATATCATAATGTATGATTAAATCAGCATATCACTCATAATGTGTGTAGTGGATTGATGAATTCTGCCTGTATAAAATACTGAATGGTGTAAGGATCTGTATTATCTGTATTATTTCCTACAATATATGGATCAAGCCAAGGTCACATCTCAGTGAAGTCATACAGTAGTTTGAAATAAAAACAGAGATGTGTGTGCGTTTTTGTGTGTGTGTTTAAGCAGAGTGTGTCTGCTTGCTGCTAGTGCAGTGATAAGGTTGTGGTTTGCTCTTCTCCTCTCTCATACATACCCTGTCCATAACCACCATACGGGTATCCCCCTGAATCATGACAACAAAGAAAAGCAGCTTATTTCCTGACATGATGACCTCATCACCAGGGGACGCCAATGAATGGCTCAGTCAAAGAATGTTAGTTAAGACAATAAATGAGAACATCCTAATGCAGATTCAGTCATGCAAGGCCTTTCAGGTTTAAGACTTCAGACATTCATTTTGCGCTCTCATCTAGTTTAAGATTTGTTGGCCAACAATCATACATGGGCCTTCATTTTATGTTGTAGTCCAAATATGTATTTAAATGCTCAACAGAAATGGTTCACAAAAATATATACATGTAGGCCTGAATTGTTTTCTTTTTGCCTCTAGTGAAGGAGATACCCAGCTAGCTGAGACAGAGATAACATATTCAACACATTCACAGGAGTTCAGGCAGGTTCACCCTAAAGCTTTACCTCATAAGGCATGGGTTTAAAAAAATTCACATAACAAACATGTGAATATATAAGGATAACTGCATCCACATGTCTAGATTCGGTCTATTCTTTAATATTACACGTCCCAACAGCACCTTACACGGCCTAGTACATC
Source organism: Oncorhynchus tshawytscha (assembly GCF_018296145.1). Taxonomy (NCBI): domain Eukaryota; kingdom Metazoa; phylum Chordata; class Actinopteri; order Salmoniformes; family Salmonidae; genus Oncorhynchus; species Oncorhynchus tshawytscha. The sequence continues at coordinate 33,027,891 of NC_056442.1, forward strand.
ACTGCTGCCAAGCTTCCTGCCATCTAGGACCTCTATATCAGGCGGTGTCAGAGGAAAGCCCAAATAATTGCCAAAGACTCCAGCCACCCTAGTCATAGACTGTTCTCTCTGCTACCGCATGGCAAGCGATGCCAGAGCGCCAAGTCTAGGTCCAAAAGGCTTCTTAACAGCTTCTATCCCCAATCAAATGGATACCCGGACTATTTGCAGTGTCCCCACCCCCATTTTTACGCTGCTGCTACTCTCTGTTTATTATCCATGTATAGTCACTTTACCTCTGCCTACATGTACATATTACCTTGATTACCTCGACTAACCTGTGTATATACTCGCTACTGTTATTTTATTGTTGCTCCTTAATTATATGTTATTTTTCTATTTCTCTTATTTTTTATTTGTATTTGTATTTTACATTTAATTTTTTACTTCAGTTTATTTGAGTAAATAGTTTCTTAGCACTTACTGTATTTTTCTTACTGCATTGTTGGTTAAGGGCTTGTAAGTAAACATTTCACTGTAAGGTCTACCTGTTGTATTCGGCGCATGTGACAAATAACATTTGATTTGATTTGATTTATAAAGGCCCAAGACTACTAGCAAATATAACTGCACCTTTTACTATCATATGCTGTTGACTTGTACTCATCTCTGTATATCTTTAATCAATATGACTGTCTTGCAATGGCTAACACATTTTAGGTATGTCAACAAAAATTGTGGCCTGGGTCAGCATTATTCATATATGATATATTACCATGGAATCATAATTCCTTTTAGTAGCAGTCTAGTCTTAATTGGATGTTTTGGTGCATTAGACCAGTGAAAAGGGCTGATGCTGCTGTTCATTGTGTGTAAACAACTCCTGCTACTGACTTACTGTACGTAAAGAAGGTAATAACATCCTTACCTGACCAATAACTAAGCATATTATTCTGAATCGTGTGTATGAGGGTTGGTACATCACTACTACATGAATGTGCATAGGGGTTAATACATCTTATACAGGCATGTAAAAGTGTTCAATCACATTGCTGGATGGGTTATGGATCTGAGTTGATGGTATCAATTTGAAGTTGTAAACAACCAGTGCTGTAGTACTACTGCAATAATATAGTGTTAGTAGGGTTTCAGAATGCTTACCTGCACCAGGCGGTTTAGGAGCTTTGCCACCTGCTCCGACACCCACACCTGTAAATAATATAAAGTCTAGCGGTTAGAGCTTTGGGGCAGAAACCGAAAGGTCGCTAGTTTGAATCCCCGAGGCGACAATGTAAAACATCTGCCGATGTGCCCTTGAGCAAGGCACTTAGCCCTAATTGCTCCAATGTCGCCGTTGATAATGGCTGACCATGGCATTGATCCCACTCTCCAAGGGTGTCTCAGGGGGAGTTGGGATATGCAAAAAACACATTTCCAATTCACACGTGTCTATAATGCACATGTGAAATAGGACAAATATAAACACCCACCAAATTATTATTATTATTGTAATTTCCGTTTGCAACTGGAAACATACTATATAACAGCATTGCCTGCAGGAGTCTGTCGCCACCATGTGGCCAAACAATGTCACATACTCTGCTCCTTATAGTCCCCACTATTGAGACACCTAACCTCCAGGCTGCTGTACTCCAGTAGCAACTACATGAGAAGTATTTGAAAGAAAAACAATAGTATTTGAACCCAGGTCTGCTATGGTGGACACAACACTCACCAGGCTGAGCTGGGCCTGTACCAGCTGGAAACAAAGTGAAACGTCTTTAACACACAGTTACAGAGGCATATCCGTTCTAAGTAATGATAAATCAAAACCCCTACTAATGTTTGACTGTACAGTGAATGCAAAAATAATCACAGGTCATGAACAATGAAGGTGAGCTGACAGTATAGCCATCTAATATTGCTCTTCAAAGATAAGATAAGAAGAAAATATAAGAAAGTACAGAAAGTTTGATAGGTACAAGTAAGGACACCATTTTTTTGCAGAAGGAATTTTACGCTGTCAGGAGTATCTATTTCAATTACTTACCACTAGGTTGAAGAACCCCAGCACCAACTGTGAAGGCAATCAGATAAATTATTACCAGTTGGGTCATAATTATGACAGTTATAAAAGTTACTCCAAAATAGAATAACTTACCACTCAAAAAACTAAAATAAAATGTTCAGTGATTCTAATGACATATGTTGCAAAACTATTGAATATAAAGTATAATTGATGTTGGCTTCCTAAAAAACTATAACAACTGTTCTGCAGTGGTAAGGGTCTAATACATACCTCCTGGTAATCCTGTGGCACCTGCAGCAAACCAACAGAAAGTTAATCAATGACGTGGTATACTTATACTATGCATTTCCATGGAAATGAACAATAAAGTACTGTATCAAAGTACTCTATCCGAGATGCAACCAGACAGAGAGAAAATCAAACTAAATGAAATACCGTAAAGCTACACAAATGTTAGTTTCCCTACTGTGAAGAACACATCTAAAGCAGGGGCTCCAAACATATGTGCTGAAAGAATGACACAGTAATATGTACTTTTGTGTCCAATGTTCTCATATATATTTTTTCGAACAATGTGGTATTTAGAATTAAACAGAAGTAAACATCAGGTAATAGCAAGGATATGATCCCCTGCTGTAGAAGATAGAGGGAGATAGGACTTTAACTACCAAGGAGAAAGGGTGAGTGCATACAGTACGTATCTATAGGGATATCAGGCACAATCTTCATCGGAGCAATCTTTATTGTGGAGGAGAAGCTTGTCACAATACAGTCTCATACCAGTAACATTAACAGTAACCAGTAACATTAAAGTATAAGTCAATCAAGTATTGACAAGTGTCAGATTCATTTTATTTGTTAAAAAGCAAGGGAGGGAGGAGAGAGCAGAAATGGGAGACATTTCAAGCGCAGCGAGCTGCAAAGTTAGTTGGGGTACAGAGAGGCAGAGCGTTTTAAGAGGACAAACTACGTCTAGAAAATACATTGGCATCACATTATTTTGTCAACATCCACATGAGCATTACTTTACATTCCTCTACATATTATTTTTTAGCAGGAGGCCAAAACACTACAATGTTTTCACAAAGGAATCTAACAGAATCAACGACTAACAACTGTCATATGGATTGAATGTTTATCAGAAGCCAATAAGTAATCACATCAAATGTTATGAAGTGCTTATGTAAGGAATTGTAAAGAACACATGTGTATACTACACTCTTCAAATGAAGTGTAACTATGTCCTTAGTCAGAAATGGTTTTATCATGCAAACACAGACAGCAGCAAGTCTTACTGGGCTCTGGCTCTGGGGCCTCTGTGGCCTGTGTGCCAATAGGTGTGGGATCTGCCAAAAGACAACAGGTTCCAGTTTCATCCATTGCAGTTGAAAACTAGCATAGAGCAGAAGCCATTATGGGGATCCTTGGCACTGCCATGGCAGGAGGGGATGGGATAAGCTCCAGCTCCAGGTGGTGAATAGCTATTGGATCATACAATGACACTAAAGGGGACAGCACTAGCAGAACAGATATTAAGCAGTCTCATGTTTGAGGGTCTTGGGAGAAGAGAGGGGGGCAAAGAGGTTTGGGGTTTGGGAGGAGATAGGGGGAAAGAGGTTTGGGGTTTGGGAGGAGATAGGGGGAAAGAGGTTTGGGGTTTGGGAGGAGATAGGGGGAAAGAGGTTTGGGGTTTGGGAGGAGATAGGGGGAAAGAGGTTTGGGGTTTGGGAGGAGATAGGGGGAAAGAGGTTTGGGGTTTGGGAGGAGATAGGGGGAAAGAGGTTTGGGGTTTGGGAGGAGATAGGGGGAAAGAGGTTTGGGGTTTGGGAGGAGATAGGGGGGAAAGAGGTTTGGGGTTTGGGAGGAGATAGGGGGGAAAGAGGTTTGGGGTTTGGGAGGAGATAGGGCAGGGGACTGGCTTGCGTGATACTGCCGTTGCTGTATGATACACCTGCAGTGGAGCGCAGTTAGCCAGACAGCAGTGGTAGTGGTAGAGGAGGGGGGAGTTAGATAGGATGCTAAGCCTGTGTCTGTAGGCCGTTGATGTCCTGCTGAGGCCTGCTGGAAAAGTCTGATGGGGTTTTGTCAGGTTATACAGTACATCAAACAAAAAGCAAAACTTGCATTATAATCAGTCTCTATTATTGAATAAAAAATATATTTGTATGGCATTCTATGGTACAGTAATTGCTGCTTTTTTAACAGCTCTGTAAAATACAGTGTATATTTTAAATACAGTAACTCAGGGGTTCTCAAAAGGGGGTCTGAGGTACTGCAGGGGTCCACGGACAGATTATAATTCTGATTTTTTTTTACATATATATTTTTTATTAATATTATTAACAACAACAGACTAAACTCATTTTGGCCAAGGGATCCGTGGAATAAGTTTAGAAGGTGTCATGCAATACAATACAATGTAATATTATTAATCTACAATGTATGTTCTTAACCCTGGGCAACATGGGCCTGTCAGGCTCACATGGATATTGGTATCCACAGTACTCTGCCAATTACCAATCTTTTTACATTATACCTTTTGTATTCCCCCCCAAATTGTTTTAACATAACATAACTGCACTGTAATTTAAGCTTTAAAACGGTAATGTTTTCTCTCTGCCCCATGACAAAATGTGTAGAATTGCAGGAAAATGTTCCTTCCCAGGGTCCGAGACTTGGTTCATCCGGCCATGCACTGCCAACGTCACAGTTTACTACACTCCTTGTATGCTATTTTTTAACTCACTCGAGCTTTGTTCTTATTATGAGGGGGTCTCTGATGAGTTTTCTGTCACAAAAAGGGTCCCTGAAAAGTTTGAGAACCGCTGCAGTAACTAACACTTACTCTGTAGCTTTTGATATACAGTATTTGCATTGATCAATGAGAAAACAGTTGAATTAAATCCAAAGTCTTGTTGAGCGCAAAACATGTGGTTCTACCTGTTATGGGTCATAGTGTCACATTAGGAACTTTGTGGATTTTCTTTCAACCCTTCATTTTGGACCTAGTTGTGTAGTACTAGGAATGATCCTGAAGGAATCTAGGCTAGGAAAAATAAACCTAGCAAGAATCAAAGGTGAAACTAGTATCCATTTACCTGGTTTGCCTGCGATAGGTATCCCTGTGCCCACTGGTAAGTCAGTGCGCTCAATGGCAGTTCCTCCAACACCACCACCCACGCCCACACCTGGACTTGGAGTCGCTGCTGGCGCTGGCACACCTTCTCCACCGATGCCCACCCCGTTTGGCTTACCTGTGGGCAGGTAAGAACATAGGTGAGGGTACAGTATAATCTCTTGAGCTATGGTGAAAATCTTGATTCAGCTAACGAGATATTAGGTACTGTACAGAGACCGCACAGAACAGACAAACAATATTGTTCTTCCACTGGTCTGCATTACCTAGACTAAAAGTTATGTCAGAACAAGAGAGGCTCTTACCATATTTAGCAGCTTTGGCCGCGGGATCATATCCTGCAATCACATGCATCACATCATTCATATTTTCACTGTATTCTGAATCACCTTGATAACTCACAGAAAGACAGACCAGACCGTGATGCTGTTGGAGCTCTTTCTGATGTCTTTACTATTCATACAAATCCTCTGACGTACCTCCAGCTCCTACTCCACCCTGTACTCCTCCTGCTCCCAAGCCTGTTCCTACACCTCCTGAGACTCCTGCGTAGAGGTTCACAAGGAAATTATATGATTTCAAAACCAGAGATGTGAGCATGAATTCAACTGATGTACAAATTCTGATGTTGCTGTTTTGAGTGATCTTACCATATTTAGCAGCTTTGGCTGCAGCGGGATTATATCCACCAGCCCCAGTTACACCCCCTCCTCCTCCTCCTGGTAATCCTCCTCCTGGTAATCCTCCTGCTCCTATTCCTGCTCCTGCACCTCCGGGGACTCCTGTGGTAGAGGGCCACAAGAAAACAATTTAATTTTTAATGAATGTCTAGCTTCAGAACTGCCAAAGATACAGTAGACTTGTCACACCACAACTTAAGACAGACGTAAATTCAACCAATGTACCAATAATGAATGAGATTGATTGTTTTGAGTGATCTTACCATATTTAGCAGCTTTGGCCGCAGCAGGGTTATATCCTCCAGCCCCTGGTACCCCTCCTCCTGCTCCTCCAAGTCCTCCAGCCCCTGGTACCCCTCCTCCTGCTCCTCCAAGTCCTCCAGCTCCTAGGCCTGCTCCTGCACCTCCTGGAACTCCTGTGGTGGAGGGTCACAAGAAAATTATAGTTAGTTAAAAGTAGACAGAGGTTTAACTCTGATGTTGCTGTTTTGAGTGTTTTTTCTTACCATATTTAGCAGCTTTGGCCGCAGCAGGATTATGTCCTGACATGCAAAAAATTAATAAATGAAAGACATCATCCCTGATTTATGAACTCACTAAAACAGTGAGCAGGGGCGGTTAGGAGAATGTCCAATGAAAATGTTTTCTATTCCAGGATAAGTCTTCATCTCTGTCTAGGAAGCTACCCTTTACAGAGATCAACATAATGTGTAGCATATAGTACAGTACATTTCCTTGGCAAAACGGACTCACCTCCATATCCAGCCCCGGGTACCCCTCCTGCTCTCCCGGCCACGCCAGCTCCTCCTGGAACTCCTACAGATCAGGCTCAGGATGTTATTATTTGGTGGTTTAAACAACATGTAATATCTAATGGTTGCTTCTTTGAAACCCAGTGGGAAAAAATGTAATTTATTTCGGGGGTTTGGCACCACCGGCAGTGTATCAATACAGTATATTAACACAACGGTTAGGCAGTACATTTTTCAAAATCATGGAGAGGATAAAATACCATATTTAGCAGCTTTGGCAGCAGCGGCAGCCCCTCCTGCTGGTACCCCTCCATATCCTCCATAGCCTGCAATACAAAACAAATAGCAACGTTTATAAATGACCTCATAAATGGTTTGATAAGACAGACCAAAGCTCCCCAATCATAACCAACAGTCATTAACTCTTCCAGATTACATTCGATTTCAACTTCTGTGCAAACCTCCATATCCTGGTCCAGCCCCAGTCCCTGGCCCTCCTCCTGCTCCTCCTAGGCCGGCTACTCCAGCTCCTAGGCCGGCTACTCCAGCTCCTGGGACCACAAGAAGAAATTGTTATTATTTTGAAATAATGTTTCCATTCAGAACTGCCTAAGATACAGTATACTCTTCTTCTTCTTACCATATTTAGCAGCTTTGGCAGCAGCAGGATTATATCCTGAAATGTAAAAAAAGAATAAATTAAAAACATCACTCTTGCATCCCAAGCCTCATGATACAGTAGTATTACTAACACTAGTTTATGCTATCAATTCATGATATTACAGTATATCAAGTTGGCATCATTAGAAACGTACCTCCTGCTCCTGCCCCTCCTGCTGCCCCTCCTGCTGCCCCTCCATATCCCCCATAGCCTGTCAGTCAAAACATGGAACATCATCAACCAAGTAGCACTATAAGGCAATGTGCCCCACTTTACCTTAAAACCAAACCCTCTGCTCAAACACACTAACTCCACAGCTTAAACCTGTATATAAAGCCAACTCTACCCCTATGCAAAGTTTACAAACTACATATAGATGTATTGTACATATTGTATGTGTGAACACTGCCTTTACTTCCACTCCTCCCCCAGACCCTTCCTTTGGTATACGTACTCCCAGGCCTGGGATATCCTCCAGCAGGCACACCCCCATATCCACCCCCTGGCCCACCAGCAGCCCCCTGACCTATAACACAGGAGACACGTCATGAGCAGACACACGGTAGTACTGTAAAACATTGACAGAAATGTCATTATGAATTTTTCTTACCATATTTAGCAGCTTTGGCTGCAGCAGGATTATATCCTCCAGCCCCAGGGACAACCCCTGCTCCTCCTCCAGGTACTCCCTGTATTCCTCCTGCTCCTCCAAGTCCTCCTGCTCCCAGGCCTGTTCCTACACCTCCTTGAACTCCTGTGTGTTCAGATGGAAATTATCTGTTTTAAAACCTGAAATGTCAGCATGAATTCAACCAATGTACCAACTCTGATGTTGCTGTTTTGAGTGATTTTTCTACCATATTTAGCAGCTTTGGCTGCAGCGGGATTATATCCTCCAGCCCAAGGTACACCCCCCCCTCCTCCAAGTCCTCCAGCTCCTAGACCTGCTCCTGCACCTCCTGGAACTCCTGTTGTAGAGAAAAAATATTGTATTTAAAAGTCATGTATACCATAAACCAACACTGAATGAGACTAGCCTTGTGTTTTTAGTAATATTACCATATTTAGCAGCTTTGGCTGCAGCGGGATTATATCCTAAAGCCCCAGGTACACCCCCTGCTCCTCCTCCAGGTACTCCTCCTGCTCCTGCACCTCCGGGGACTCCTGAGGTAGAAGACATCAAGATTTTGTTGTTAAGTCATGGCTAACTTAACAATTGAAAAGATACAGTAGACTTGTCACTTTTCTTCTTTACCATATTTAGCAGCTTTGGCAGCAGCAGGATTATACCCTACAAATAAATAAATTAATAGATTTTTAAAAAGATTTTCAAAGTCACACTTTCCAAACCACATAATGCAGTAGCATACAAAACAGTGTGAATGGATTGGAGAAGTCAAGCTTCATGACTGACCTCCAGCCCCAGCTCCTCCTGCTGGTACCCCTCCTGTTCCTCCAAGACCTCCAGCTCCTAGGCCTGCCCCTGCACCTCCTGGGACCCCTATGGTCGAGGGAAAAAAAAAACATTGGATTTCAAATTCAACTATTGTATCAACACTGAATGAGTCTGGCCTGATATGGAATGATTTTCTTACCGTACTTAGCAGCTTTGGCAGCGGCAGCAGGATTGTATCCTGAAATACAAAACAATGACAATAATTCAAAACATCACTCCTGACTTGGATAATATAATAAAACTGCATTTCCAGCCCCATATCCTGAAATGTAATAAGATCATGAGATATAAATATCACTTTAGATAATCCTGTTGCCAAGCACTGGTTTATACTATCGATTCATTAAAATTGTTATAAGCCCTAGACCATGATGAGATACCTCCACCCCCAGCCCCTGGTCCCCCCCCTCCTGCTCCTCCAAGTCCTCCAGCTCCTAGGCCTGCTCCTGCACCTCCTGGTATTCCTATGGTGGAGGGTCACAAGAAAAATATCAGCATAAATTAAGCAATGTACCAGCACTGAATGAGCCTGAAGTTGTTTCAAATGTGGTTTTCTTACCATATTTAGCAGCTTTGGTGGCAGGGTTGTATCCTAAAATAAAAAATAATTAAATTAACTTACATCATCCTTCCTGGCTTGAATAGCAAAATTCAACTGCATTTCTAGCCCCATAAAGTAGCAGCAGACAGCACAGAGTGTCTGGAGGGTAGAAATGACTGTACATCTTAATGATTCAAATGAACTTGATCATGAACATTTGTCTTACCATGAATTTCTGAGTCTCCTCAAGCAGTAGTTTATGCTATGAATGAATTCATGAAATTGCTACAAGCGTAAGATACTATAGTGCAATAATTAGACAAGGTACCTCCAGCCCCTGGAAAAGTCCCTGCTCCCCCAAATCCAGCACCCCCTGGAACACCTATAGGGAGGGTAACATCCATACAGTATATTACACTATACAGCATGATAATTTCTATTATTAAAAAAGACTAGTGTGAGTTGGAGCTAGCTAAGCCAAAGAACGAAGCCCTTCAGTGATGGTGTGTTAACAGCATTGTAAAGTCTGTGGCCTGGGCAGCTTTGGGATGTTTTGGTTAGTTATCCTCACCATAATAGGGAGGCCTGGCTCCCGCTCCATAGCCTGTTCAGAGATGATGAAAATGGTTATGGTGTTAAGATATCTGCTACATTGAGTTTAAAGCTGCAGTGCCAATCCAGGTTAGTGCACTTGATAGAAGTCAAGACAATACAGAATTATAATGCATATACAAGGATGTCTACAGGCAAAATGCACTGGTTACCAACTCTCAGGTTGGGGTCTGCTTGAGCAAGGCACATCACCTTCATGCAGAGCCCAGTAGCTGGGATAATGTACAGTGGGGTACATAATTGTTGGCACTCTTGATAAAGATGAGCAAAAAAGACTATTAAATAAATAACACAAATACTGAGCTATATTGTATGCTCCAAAAAATGGTGGATTTATATTGATATTAATACAATTGACAAATGCTCAGAGAAATAGATCTAGATAAAACATTATTGGCACACCTGTTTTCAATACTCTAGCACCCTCTCCTTGCGAGGATAAAGACACAGAGTTTTATGAGATTGGAGAACATGTTGGGAGGGATCATAGACTATTCCTCCAAACAGAACCTTTCCAGAACCTTGATGTCCTTTGTTTGCGGTTATGGACTGCACTCTTCAATTTAAACCACAGGTATTCAATGGGGTTCGAATCCAGAGACTGAGATGGCTATTGCAAAATGCTGGTTTTGTGGTAAATTATCAATTTCTTTGTGGATTTTGATTAGTGCTTTGGGTTATTGTCTAGCCAAAGATAGTCAAAGATCCACCATCCTATTTTACAGTAGGTATGAGGTACTTTTCTACATATGCTTCTGTTTTCAATGCTAAACTCACCAGTGGTGTGCATGGCCAAAGAGCTCTATGTTCATGTCATCTGACCATAGCACCCGCTCCAAGCCAAGTGCCAATGCTGTTGATCAAACTCCAGGTAGTGCTATAGTCATATGACATGAAAACAGAACTCTGTGGTGGGCTTGGCATCGAAAAATGTAACTTAAGCTTGGCCGTAAGTGGATCTTCCATCAAGACAATAATCCTAAACAGACATCAACATCAAGAAAGAAATGGTTAATTGTCCCCAAAATCAATATTTTGCCATGGCCATCTCAGTCTCCGGACTGGTGGAATGGAATGGTCTAAGATCCCTCCCAATGTCCAATCTCATAAAATATTTTAGACAAAGGCTCAGTGTCGTTATCCTCCCAAGAAAAGTCTGAGCAATTGTATTAATATAAAATAATATAATTTCCCCATTGTTTTGAGAGCATAGGTCAATAATTGTATTATTTATTCAGTCTTTTTTGCTCATCTTTATCAAGGGTGCCAATAATTTTGGACATGACTGTACTTTAGTTTAAGCTATAGCTTGGCAAATATACTGTAGTAGAGGTATGTAGTATTTTCCTCCATTCAGAGGTGTCTAGCCTACCTCCAGCTCCCCCTAACCCTGCGCCTGTTCCCCCTGGAACTCCTGTGGGGGAGGGTGACATGAAAACAAGGGTTGGTTAAAAGTGGACAGACATTTCAGCATGAGCTAAAACCAATGTACCAACTCTGATGTTGTTGTTACGGGTGATGTTTCTTACCATATTTAGCGGCTTTGGCCGCAGCAGGATTATATCCTGAAATGTAAAACGTTAATTCATTAAAAAGGAAATTCCGCCAAGCCATTACAGTAGACATAGAGTAGAGTCAAACTACATGACATCCTGCACCCCAATGGTGCTCCTTACTGTACCTCCAGCCCCAGCTCCTGGTACTCCTCCTACTCCTCCTGCAACTGATCCAGCACCTGGAAGACCGCCTGCACCTCCTCCAGGGAGTCCTGTGTAGAGACACAAGAAAACCATTGGATTACAGAAGCATGTCTAAATTCAGATATTTAACAGTGGAACTAAATCAGTTAACAGTATGAATTCAATCAATGTACCAATTCTGATGTTGCTGTTTTGAGTGATCATTTACCATATTTAGCTGCTTTGGCCGCTGCAGGATTATATCCTAAAATGCAAAAAGTTAATCACTCGTGATTTTTATAGTCTAAAAATGATCAAATACTTTTGCCAAATATAACCATCTAGTTTACAATATCATACCTGAATAAAGTCCTTAATCTACACAGTAAAGAGCAGCACCACTGAGATGAGATTAGTGATAAATGTGTAGTATACTTTTAGGCTCACCTCCAGCCCCAGGTACACCTCCCCCTCCTGGTACTCCTCCAAGTCCTCCAGCTCCTAGTACCCCTCCTGGTACTCCTCCAAGTCCTCCAGCTCCTAGGCCTGCTCCTGCACCCCCTGGAACTCCTGTGTGGCAAGACAAGACAAGACAAGACAAGACAAGAACACTTAGTTAAAGGGATGATCTGCAGTTCAAACAATAACAAAGCAATCTCAAATTTATAGACAGCGCTACAGATGCAAGACCATCCATGATATCAACATTATAGTTTTAACACTGTTTTGAGGCTATGCAGTATTTGTTTACAATAAAAAGGTTTACAAACAAAGGAGTAAAACACATTTATTTTGGATTCTGATGGTATGACAGTTCAGCTGAACTAAGGAAGCATCTATATGTTATATTCTTCAGGAATATGTGGGTATAAACAGTATCATTAATTCATTAAACAAAATATGTAGCAACTGCTGTTTACCCCTTTAAATGTGAAAATAAAACATTTATGTACCACCACTTGTTTTGAGAGATTTTTCATACCATATTTAGCAGCTTTGGCCGCAGCAGGGTTATATCCTGAAATGCAAAAGTTTATGCATTAGAAACCCAGATTTTTATAGTCAAACTGCAATCACAAAAAAATGTGGCAGAATTATGAACTAACTAAACTCACTGTAAGAGGTCTATCAGATTTTTAAGTTGTACAGTTTCTTTCATATGTACCTCCAGTTCCTCCGGGTACCCCTCCAGGTACTCCTCCTGCTCCTCCTGCTACTGATCCAAGACCTGGGACGCCTCCTGCACCTCCTGGGACTCCTATGGTGGAAGGTCACAAGAAAACGACTCACATTCAGTCTATTCTTACTAAAACTCTGATGTTGCTGTTCTGAGTGATGTTTCTTACCATATTTAGCAGCTTTGGCTGCAGCAGGATTATATCCTGAAATGTAAAAAATAAATAAATAATCTGAACAGCTTTAGATATACACTGTCAGTATAGACCACAAAAAGAGTGAAAAAGCTATATGTTTCATTTGTATCCTCTGAATATCTAGTGGTAGTAATGTTGCTGTCCTGTAGTAACTGTAGCTGTCCTGTCTAGTAGTTTTGTTTGGTGGTACTGTACACTGTCAGGTACAGTAGTAGGTCAGAGATCTCTTTCTCACACTCTCTTTCTCTCTCTCTCACCTCCAGGGTAAGCTCCTCCTGCTCCAGGGTAGGCTCCACCTGCACCAGGCACACCACCCAAACCAGCACCTAGGGGTGGGTGAGAGAGAGAGAGAGAGAGAGAGAGAGAGAGAGAGAGAGAGAGAGAGAGAGAGAGAGAGAGAGAGAGAGTAAACACCTCAAGAGTTAGTAGTTGAAGTAAAGACATTTCAGTAGCCCTGTAATAGCGATCATTACCATATTTAGCAGCTTTAGCTTGAGCCTGGGCCGGGTTAAGACCTCCTGTCCCCACACCTGCAGAGAGTGGGGGAACATAGACAGAGTTACAGGTCTCATTTCAAATTCATTTAAGTAATAGAGAGCTTTTAAAATATATTTTCACATATATTTGTGTAAGCGTTCTCCAAATCCCTACCAGTTCCAATGGGGTATCCAGGCTTGGATCCAGGACCTCCTTTTCCCCCAGGAAGGCCTGCTCCACCACCACCACCAAAGCCCCCGTATCCTGAAACAAGTGGAGAGAAACATCTACCATCTACACACATACAATTACACAAACAGGCAGACACAATACAGAAAACATTTACATATGAAAAACTTTCTGTACCAAATGGAAGTTTGCCTCCAGCTCCGCCAGCTTTCGCTCCATAGCCACCTGTGGAAACCATGGTGACATATAAACGGAATAGAGTAAAGGTTTTGAATATCCGCTAGCACACTGTCAGAAAATCAATTACTTACTCCAATGTTTTTGAACGGTCTTTGTTTTATGGTATTGATTTATTGCTGATTTATTCATTGCAGATCCATCCAAATACATAAAACCACACAATTACACTCAAGTATATTCAGCAGGAAACATTAATACATCTAATGTAGAGGGTTAGTAGTTCTACATCATTGTTAAGGTTTGAGCCCAGTAGGTCATAGCTGAAGCAGTTTGGGTTTTTGCATGTGTAAACACAGCTACATTTGTTTCTCATCAAACCGCTGTTGATTTGATTCAGAGATATGACCTAGCCTGCTACAAACATCGAGAAACATCCTGAAAACGAAGCTACGGAACAGACAAGGAGGATTTGTCAGTCCACTCAGATCTTACTATTGCCCCTGAGTGACTACAGATCTGAGAGGAGGCCAAAGGAGGGCTCTAACCTACTGTATGCTTTTGGCTGCATGACACTCTTCCCTGTGAGGGACCACATACGGTAAATAGATAACTAAGACCATGTTGTCTTAACACACATAATATTAACTGACATTGATTGAAGTGGTGGTCCCTTAAAGGGAATGGGTGTGAAGCAGCTAACTTACACACAATACATGACAGGAGCAGTCACAGTTTTAGTGGGTTACGGTTCGGAGGTATTGCACTTTTCAGATTCTCGAAGCGTCTTAGAGGGAAGGTGGTAGATGTATTGTTCTGATTTTGAGGTCTTCCTAGAACGTGATGATGTGACTGCAACAACACATGGTGAAAAGGGTCTCATTTTTGAAAACAACTCAGTTTTGAAGAGGAAAGAAAACACCCTTGTCCCAAAGCCAGGACCTAGGCCTCAAAAAGAGAACGATTCTCAGCAGCCAATTCACAATGATAAACCCACCATACATGACCTGATGCCAGAGAGGGGGTAGCCATAGAACCGCCCGTGCACGTGGCCGTTCATGTGACCGTGGCCGTGCATGGGGCTGTGCATGTGGCCATAATGGGGGTGATGGGGAAAAGACACTCTGTGCACTGGAGGGAAAGGAACTGCAACGCACGGTCAACAGTGTGTCAACTTCATTTATAGTGACTGCAAACATCTGACATTTAACATCCATTAAACACTGGGATGATTGACGTTTAAGGACAATAGTCATAGTTGTTTTTAAATAACTAATGGAGGATTGCCACCTCCAGTTTACCTGCACATGCCAAATGACTATACACTTGCTTTAACACGAGCTATGTGTCCATTTCTATAGATTCCAAGATGTAAATGCAAAGACTGGAAAATGTAGCTTCATTATCAACATTTTACCTGTGAATTGATAGTAGAAAATATATCATTAGCAGTCATTAAATTGTCCGATGACATACCTTGTGTTTTGGGAGTTTTGAGTGGGTATCCATGGAATACTCCTGGCTGCATTGGTCCTCCGTAACCAACACGACCTGAGCCTCCTGGTCCCTGTTGTCCTCCACCTGGCACTGTAGAGGACAAATCATATCAGGCAGACAGACGGACAGGCAAACACATGCAGGCAGGCAGACAGAGAGACAGACTAGACATGAAAACAATGTGATCTGTAGATGCATGCTACAGGTATCCCAATCAAATGTTACATGATTTGGGATTGAGTCCGTTCCCAGTGGCCACACCAGGCAGCACTCCACGACCACCAAACCCTGCAGACATGAAGAGGAGGGGATCAGAGAATTAGCTAGTGAATGGATTAAGGTTGAATGGCGGGATTTACCAAGATTTACCGGGATTTACCGGGATTGACCGCCTAAAACCACTCCCTTTTCCCGGGATAAATAACTGTGAGAAACTGGTAAATTGTAATAAATGATTTATATGAACAGCATGGCGTGAAATGGCGTTAAATGATATGTAATGTCTAAATCTGGCTTCCCTGCGGGCCTCTGCATGATGATTCAACACTCAGGGTGGGGACAGACAGCCCATCTCCTTATGGAGCACAGTTCACAATGCATGCAGACCTACTTATGATCTCATCATGGTAACTTTTTTTCTTGTGACAGGTAGGCCTACATTTGGTGCAGCATAGCCTATGCTACAGTAACATAAATACCAAATGCGCTCTAATTTACACATCTCCATCTGGCTTTCAGGGATCCCCTTGTTTTTTAATTGTAAAGATTATTATTATTATTTTAGTTGCAGATGCAGAGTTTTAAAACAGAATATTACTTGAATATCGTTGCTTTAAATCAGGGCACGTGCGAGCGCTCACTCACAGTTTTTCTCTCTCTCTTGCCATCAACTCTATTCAAAGCGCATCCAAAATAAACTATCCTGTTCTAGATTGATATATAGCCCTATATAAAGATCGCATAGCCTACCGCTTTCAGGTAATACATTCAATGCAATATTAGCCTTATATTTAGCTCATTAATTATGGGTTATGCATAATAAGCTTCTAATGTATAGCCTCCGTCTCTTGCGCAATACGCACGCAGCTTTGCTCCGCTGGCCTCTCTCCTTAAAAAACGCTCCCTAGCTCTTGGAGTCCCATGCAGGATAAACTAGACTACAATAGCTTGCTGGACATATTTAAAACATTTGTTTTATACCACTAGACTATTTGAAGAGGGACACAAGCTCTTTTTTGCTGAATGTTAAATACAGCAGCCAATAGAACTCACGGGTAGTTTGAAAGGAGAGCAAATGCACGATGGCGGTAGGCTTTAGCAGTTACTTTTTCAGACCCATAACCATTCAATCTTCGTGAAGCGAATTGAAAGCCTTCTGCATCTAATTATAGTCCTATATTACTCAAGGATGTCAATAGAATGATGAAGATAAGGAAAACAAAACGTATTTAATTAACTGTTGAAAACGAGGAAGGAATGACACAACAACAGAGAGAGAAAGTGGAGGGAGGCTAATAACATTAAGGGAAATATCAAAGGTATATATGCATCAGCCTACTAATTATACAAATAGGCCCTATTATATTTCAATGTTAAAATAAAATTCTATAGCCTATTCTTGTAACTTTGTAGGCTATGTGTGCTGCACCATAATCACATGTTCTCTTCTGCTTTATCATGGTTTATATAATACAATACAGTAATACAGTTCACACTAAAAAAGATTAGTCTACTGGAGCTAGCTGCATTTATTTACTCAAGAGAGCATATACAGTGCATTCGGAAAGTGTCCAGACCCCTTCACTTTTCCCCCGACATTTTGTTCCATTACAGCCGTATTCTAAAATGTATTAAATTGTTTTTTAAAATTCATCAATCGACACACAATACCCCATAATAACAAAGCAAAAACAGGTTTTTAGAAATAAAAAAACAAACAGAAATATCGTTCAGACCCTTTACTCAGTACTTTGATAAAGTATCTTTGGCAGCGATATTGTTCAGACCCTTTACTCAGTACTTTGTTAACGTACCTTTGGCAGCGATTACAGCCATGAGTCTTCTTGGGTATGACGCTACAAGCTTGGCACGCGTGTATTTGGGGGGTTTCTCCCATTCCTCTCTGTAGACCCTGTTAAGCGCTGTCAGGTTGAATGGGGAGCATCACTGCACAGCTATTTTCAGGTCTCTCCAGAGATGTTCAATCGGGTTCAAGTCCGGGCTCTGGTTGGGCCACTCAAGGACATTCAGAGACTTGTCCCGAAGCCACTCCTGCGTTGTCTTGGCTGTGTGATTAGGGCCTTTGTCCTGTTAGAAAGTGAACCTTCGCCACAGTTTTAGGTCCTGAGCGCTCTGCAGCAGGTTTTCATCAAGGATCTGTACTTTTCTCTGTTCATCTTTGCCTCGATCCTGACAAGTCTCCCAGTCCCTGCCACTGAAAAACATCCCCACCACCATGCTTCACCGTAGGGATGGTGCAAGGATTCCTCCAGACATGAAACTTCTCATTCAGGCCAAAGAGTTCTTGGTTTCATCCAACCAGAGAATCTTGTTTCTCATGGTCTGAGAGTTCTTTAGGTGCCTTTTGGCAAACGCCAAGCGGGCTGTCATGTGACTTTTACCGTGGAGTGGCATCGGTTTGGCCACTCTACCATAAATGCCTGATTGGTGGAGTGGTGCAGAGATTGGTTGTCCTTCGTGAAGGTTATCCCATCTCCACAGAAGAACTCTGGAGCTCTGTCAGGGGGACAATCGGGTTCTTGGTCACCTCCCTGACCAAGGCTCTTCTCCCCTGACTGCTCAGTTTGGCCGGGCGGCCAGCTATAGAAAAGATTCTTGGTGGTTCCAAACTTCTTCCATTTAAGAATGATGGAGGCCCCTGTGTTTTTGGGACCTTCAATGCTGCAGAATTGTTTTGGTACTCTTCCCCAGATCTGTGCCTTGATACAATCCTGTCTCGGAGGTCTACGGACAATTCCTTCGACCTCATGGCTTGGTTTTTGCTCTGACAAGCACTGTCAACCGTTGGACGTTATATAGACCCGGTGTGTGCCTTTCCAAATCATGTCCAATCAATTGAATTTACCACAGATATACTCCAATCAAGTTGTAGAAACATCTCAAGGATGATCAATGGAAACAGGATGCACCTGAGCTCAATTTTGAGTCTCATAGCAAAGGACCTGTATACTTATTTAAATTAAAAAAAATATTGTTTTCACTTTGTCATTATGGGGTATTGATTAAATAAATGTTTTTCCTAGTCAATGTTAGAATAAGGTTATAATGTAACAAAATGTAGAAAAAGTCAAGGGGTCTGAATACTTTCCGAATGCACTGTAGCTAGCTACATCTATGGGATTTTGGGTGCTTGGGCTCATTAAATGTATTTAATATATGGCTCATCAGGCCAGATTTTTTTTGTAAAATATTTAACCCTAGAATGGATATCACAGCATGCAGATCCCTGAGTTACATCAACCTATATTAATCCCCAGAGGGGAGGGTATGGTGAAACACTCTGTTTGATATATATTGTGATTCATGTGGGTTTGATCTGTGGACTTTCAGAAGAATAGAAGATACACACCTTGTCCTGGCACCTGGCCACCTTGGTAAAGTCCAGGCACCCCCACACCTGCAAAGACCAATAAAATCAATGATTTTATACTGGATCCAATGGCCTTCATTGGATATTGTACACATGCATAGTCACATAAACCCACGCTCACCTGGCACTCCTCCTTTTGGAGCCTTTCCTTTTCCGGCACCAGGTCCCAGCCCACCTCCAGGTAGTCCAGTCTGGGGAATAACAGGTGCTGAAAGAGATACATGGGAGAGACATTACATACTGTAGTTACAACTACTCATATACCAGTTAGTCCCCAGTCAGTATTGTGAATCGGCATAGGTACATTAAACATCTAGAGGATAATGATTAAACATTAAAAATTGTCAAGATAAAAAAGTAGGACTGGATGGCATGATTTGAGCTTTGTGTGTGTGTGTGTGTCTTACCTCCTGCAGGCACTGCAGCTCCTGTTCCTGCGCCTCCAGGTCCCCCTAAGTTGGTTATCATCATCATCGTCGTCATCATCACCATCATCATTAACACCACAGTGATCAAAGAATGTGGACAATGCTAATCTTTATCCAGAGTTGTATTGAAAGGCAGAGGTTCTATGGTACTATAATCTGTATAAAGTGTATGTTGGGAATAGTGTGCCATTTGGGACACAGAACCCAAAATGCATGGCATTCATCTTGCCTCATCAAATGCTTTATATCTTTGGCTCTTTGGTTATCCCCTACGCAGGAAATGAGCTGTCAGCTCTGGCTCTTGGGGGCTTGGCAGTCGGATGAAAAGTTCTCATTTATTTATTTAACCTTCTCTTTCTATCTTAAAATCCACCAATCCTTCTCTCTAAGGAACAGACATTACGCAGTGCCTTTAGTATGTGGTGAACAAATGAGGAGATTCAGAGAAACAAGGGAAGGCTGGCAACAGAGAGAATGGAGAGGAATGCTGCTGTTCTGTTCTATCTGAAAGGGGTTTGGATGAAATGGGATCATTTTGTTGGAATACCATGAAAAGAGTCAAGATAGGGTTGAGGAGCATTGCACAAGAGCTGTATCGGCCTGTGACTGAGGGCCTTGTCGACTGCCAACCAATATTTAAGCACAGGCTCTTTTCCATAATGCTAAGCCATGATACCCTTCATTGAACATGTACACACATACTCCAAAACAATATAGTTCAGGCAATATTGTTGCTTAAACTATCTAGACTATGTATGCCAACTTATAAATCATGTCAAAAGTTTGGATGCAATTGATGTGAAACATTTTCTCATAGCATGTGAGCACAGTTACAGTTAGTGAGTGCTTTTTTAGATCAGATAACCTCTGCTTTCTTTTGTCTCTAGTCTATTGGGAATATCATTTAGGTGGTTTGGGACTCTTTCCTGCAGCTCCAGTGAACAAGAGATACAGAAGGTACATTATATACAGAAAGTAGTTCCCTAGTTCTAAAATGGCCGCTGCGACTGTAGGATTTCAATATGTCATGGGACCTTGGGTGCCAACATGCCACTCACCTAAACCTGGCTGTAATCCACCACCGCCATAGCCTGTAGAGAAACACAGATACAATATGGTTGGATTATAGTTTGATGTGATATATGTGTATTTGGTTGTTTTATAGCTTTCCACAACATAGAGAAATCCATAGCAACATTATTAAATGGCAATAAAGTGTTCTTTGAAACAGACTCTACCCACACAACTCTATAGTCTAGGGCCTGTGTTTCTCAAACATGTTGGCACCAGGGACTGGCAAGCCATGGTTCTCCTCTTTGGAGTACAACTTTGGTTAAAAATATGACTTGAAAATGTGAGGACTTGTAAGTTATAGTATCGATCACATGGACCGCTGCATGAATTGCCCACAGAATGAGGGTTGAGACACAAAGCTCTAAGGATCTGTCCTGTCTTGTGTAGTGTGTACTGTACCTGGCTGTAGTCCACCTGCACCATAGCCTGAAAGAAACAAAGCACAAAAAAATCATACAATGATGGAAAGACCTGTGTGTTGTCCTTGTTAATGCAGACAGAAAAGAGCTCCAACTTCTTAATCACTGCCTCAATTTTATAGTTGCAGAGAGTCTCTGTAAACCTAGACTCAGATCATTCAGGCTAGAAAAAACATCACCCAGATAGGCCAGTCGTGTGAGAAACCTGTCATCATGCAAGCGGTCAGACAAGTGAAAATTATGGTCAGTAAAGAACATTTTAAGCTCTTCACTCAATTAAAAAAAACGTGCCAATGCCCATATCATTGCATAATGCAGAAAATACACGGGAGTTCAGGGGCCTTGCTTTAACAAAGTTAACTATTTTCACTGTAGTGTCCAAAATGTCTTTCAAGCTGTCAGGAATTCCCTTGGCAGCAAGAGCCTCTCGGTGGATGCTGCAGTTTACCCAAGTGGTGCAGTTTACCCAAGTGGTGCAGTTTACCCAGCATTCAGCCTCTTGGTGGATGCTGCAGTTTACCCAAGTGGTGCAGTTTACCCAAGTGGATGCTGCAGTTTACCCAGCATCCAGCCTCTCGGTGGATGCTGCAGTTCACTCCACTATGTCTCCCTGTCATGGTTTTTGCGCCATCAGTACAGATACCAACACATCTTGACCACCAAAGTCCATTTGATGTCACAAATCTGTCCAGGACTTTAAAAATATCCTCTCCTGTTGTCCTGGTTTCCAGTGGTTTGCAGAAGAGGATGTCTTCCTTAATTGACCTCCCATGAACGAAACGTACATATACCAGGAGCTGTGCCAGGCCCACCACGTCTGTTGATTCATCCAGCTGTAACGCATAGAATTCACTGGCTTGTATGCGAAGCAGTAATTGTTTCAAAACATCTCCTGCCATATCACTGATGCATCATGAAAGCGTTGTTTGATGAAGACATTGTCTGTATAGCTTTTTGGGGCCTTTTCCCCCAGCATTGTCCCAGCCATATCCACAGCAGCAGGAAGAATTACGTCCTCCACAATAGAATGGGGCTTGTCTGTCCTAGCCACTCGGTAGGTCACCATATAAGATACTTCTAGACCATTTTTTTATTAATGGTATCTGTTACTTTTATACATGTCTTACTACTCGAAAGTCGTCTTTATTCTCGCTCAAAATGGTCCTGTGGCTTATTTTTCAAATGGTCTTGTTTCATTTCTAAATGTCTGCGCAAGAGTGAAGGTTTCTCACGAGAGAGTAACGGTTAATGTGATTGGATGTTAATTATTTGACTAGGCTACCTGTATTTGACATTGTGTTGTTATTTCAGTGAACACTAACTAGATGGTTTAATTTTCTTTTTGGCAGTGAAACAAGGCTACTCAGGTGAGAAAGAAACCTCACTCAAATGTATAGAAAATGTAAATGTATTGTTTGAAAATGTGAAGAAAATTGTGAATCACATTTTTATTTGGCGTACCCCTGACGGCATTGCGTTTGGGAATACCTGACGTAGACCAATGCTGGTCCACAGAAGTACAGTAGAGAAACATGGCTTTGAGAATCTATTCTGTCTGTACAGTACCTGGTTGTAGTCCAGCTCCTGCCCCATAGCCTGGTTTGGGTCCTGCCTTCTGTCCCAGACCACCTCCAGGGAAGAAGCTCCCAGCACCACCTCCTCCATAAGTAGAGCCGCCATACGGCGAGCCTCCTCCATAACCAGCTGAGGAGAGTGACGGTGGGGGGTTATTAATCTAACCCTTTTAACACTCTCAGTGTCTCATTGTGTCATATTGTGAAGCGCTCTAATGTGGCCAGGAGTGATGGGTAGCCTAAGTGGTCATTTAGCATAATATTAGCTTGAACAGGGTCAGTACTACTGGTGGGCCAAGAACTTGAAGTCACACTGCCCTACTGTACCTCCAGGCTTAGCGTATCCTCCTCCTCCTCCAAAGCTTCCTGTTCCTAGACCGGTGGCTCCAGGACCAGCTCCATATCCTCCACCACCAAGACCACCACCCCCAACACCACCAGCACCAAGGTTTCCATAACCTCAGAGAGGAGAGGAGTGGGATGGAGGGAGAGAGAGTATGAGGCAGGGTTAGTGAACAACATCATTTCAGATCCAAGTGCATAGGTTGTGGATAGAAGATAGAGAATGGACTTGGTTGTATATATAATGTAGTAGTTCTGCAGCAGTGCTGGTGTTGGTAATGCCAGATTGTGACCACTAGAGGGAGTCAAAGGCTGAGAGGAACAGTTATTCTGATGTGGCAACAGTTTTTTGGCACACAGCAACAGTCTCTATGGGGAGAAAAAAGTATTCTTCCCACATGGTAATCATACATAAATTAAGTCATATTCCATCTTGGGTTTCTTATTGCTGACAAAACAGCGGGAGGGGGAGGCGGGGGAGAAGAAGGTGGAACAGGGGGAAACTCAGGCAGCGAGAAATGCTCTGTCTTTTCGCCACCTTTAAATATTTCACAATCGTTAATCAGTCGTTGACCTGTGGCTAAACCCTCACATTGTAATTCATTCAATTACAGACAGTAAGATTTTTATTTTATTTAACTAGGCAAGTCAGCTAAGAACAAATTCTTATTTACAATGACGGCCTACCCAGGCCAAATCCCGGATGACACTGGGCCAATTGTGCGCCGCCCTATGGGACTCCCAATCAAGGCTGGTTGTGATACAGCCTGGAAGTGAACCAGGATCTGTAGTGACATCTCAAGCACTGAATTGTGCCTTAGACCCCCAAAAAACCTCATCCTCCACATGACAAGATAACTAGGGAAGACATACGGAGCCAGCCACCCCTGACATTGTTACAATAGCTGTAAGAGTAATTCAGTTAATGGACACTCCTACTGTCGTGAACTTAAGTTTTAATAGGGTGATAAAACATGACCTAAACAGCATTAAATATGGTAACAGTAATCAAGAGTCATGACCTGGATATAGTTAGCATTAGCAGGTCACCCCTCTCTGGCCCTGGTAAGGAGGCAGTGCAGTCTAGCTGTAGATAGTAGGTACATTATTCTGCTCAGTTAGTCTCTTGTGACAGAGTTAACAAATAAAATGTTAAATTGAGGAGCTAGCTGAACAGAGCACACGTGAGTTTTGGGTGTCGAGATGACTACTCAGTAAACACGACCTACTCCATGACCTCCTCCAGGTCAGAGGGGTCCTGTAGGGGACTGAGTAAGTCACTGGGAGTGTTAGTAAGATTCTTACAGTCTATTAGCAATAGCTGGGCCACTGCGTTTTACAGGGGTCGTAGTGCACTGGGTTGATGAAGTAGAGAGAACCGGCATGAGGTGTAAGCATGCACCCCTGGAGTGGACTACGACCCAATACAGGCCTACAATGTTAATACTGGACATCCCTGTAAAGCTGTGTGGCATACGGTTGGGGAATTATACAAAATCATATCATCTTAATCTATTAAAGGCTAAAATGAAATTACTTCTGTGAAAGACCCAGACTAGACCAGAAGAGATCTTGGTTTGGTCTTGGTTTGAGGTGTTGTAGGCTGTGTCAAGGGGTTGAGAAGAATAGCCAACTGTGAGGCGTCTGAGAAACGAGGGAGGAGAGAGGAAAGAGAGGCGGGAGATGATTATGGAGATGGCCCAGCTGTCCGCAGAAAGCAGAGGAAAGAGGGAAGAGAGGAGTGGAGGAACACAAGGGGAGAGAGCGATAGAACAGGACAGTGGTGTGGGGTTTCATCCTCTAGTCAAAACAATCGTGGGCAACGTCCTGCCAAGGCAGTTGACATCCCCACCACACTAAGCTAGATGTCCTTCTGCTAATCCTACCTCCTCCAGACCTCCTCCTCACCCTCCTCCACCTCCCGTTGTACAACCGACAGCTGACAGGCCTCTTAGACCCGTGGAGGTGATGAGGAGGAGGAAGAGGCGAGACAGACGCTAAGCTAAACAGCCTCGGACTGATCCACCTCCTTTAAACCTTTTTCTCATTCCATTGTTCAACCAACGACATTCTTTGAAATGAGGAGGTGATGAGGAGGAGGCAGCACAGGGTTGAGGAAGAGGCAAGACAGGGCCGTACATTTGTCTAAATGGTAAAGTACACTCCCTTGGCCTGGGGTTGGAGAGCCAGTCTATCTCAAAGCTGTTGGTTTTTCATAACTTTCAGAAGATACAAAAGACCAGAACAGGGTTGGAATGTTTCACTGGCAGCTCTCTGTTTGGGAGAGGAGCACGGGTCTGAGGTGTGTGTGTGTGTGTGTGTGTATGTATATGTGTGTGAGAGAGAGACACACATACAGTATACGGCCTTGCTTTTTCTCTTTTGGCTGTGTGAGACAAGCTCAGCACTCAGGGTTGACCGCCACCTGCTACGCTGCTCTGAACCCTCTGATCGGAGACCAGGAGACGAAAGGCAGACACCACCAACTCTTCCTGAGAGGTAACGTATGTGTGTGTGTGTGTGAGTGAGAGAGAGAAAGCGTGAGAGAGAGAGAAAGAGAGAGCGTGTGCAGACTCTCACACCAGGTTCAAAGACAGTAGAGACAGCAAGGCCGTCCCAGTCACCACAGGACTCCCTTTTCTCTGGCTCCAACATCACTGGATCTCACTTGTATAAAACAGCTGAAAGGGAAGATACAGTAACCGTAATGCCCTCAAAGTCATGTCTCTTTCTCTTTAAGGGTAAGAGAACACAGCAACCCAGCAACGTCCGGACCCTTGCTGATTGGCAACCTTCCACAGATTGTATCACCGAGACACATAAGAGCTCAGTACAAAAGCCCTTTGTTTTAGTCATATTTACTCAGAGCTGTCAGCTCCAACAAGCAGGCCTTTGTCTGAGGCCTATTATTACAGTATGTCAGTTCACACAAACATGTCTGTCTTAGCTCACACATGAACTTGTTGGAAGTGAGTGTACTGCAAGACCCAAGTTTGTTTGTTGTAATGAACCGCACACATGGAAACTCTGTCAACCTGACCTCGACTAGCTGTGAAACACACTATTTCTTATTTGATGTTTAGACATTCAATTTGCAGATTACTGACAGGTCATTATAGTGTACGTGAGCCAAAATGGCCGTCTGTCTATGTGAGACATGCGAGCCACAGCAGAGACACCATAGGGCTAATGGAAACCAAATTGGCAGCGGACCCGAGACAGAGAGAAGCCGTGTAAAGGTCAATGACTTTAAATACAAGACAGAGAGGATAGAGAATCCTGTACAGGAGAGAGAGAGAGAGAGAGAGCTGCAGAGCCAGGAAATTACAAGGTGACTGATAATAATGCAGTTTAATGCATCACACTTTCCCTCTGTTTGAAATGGCACTACGTGTGGTGTGTCAAGATAGGTTGAACGTGTTAGCGTGTTTAGCAGAGAATTTCCATTCAGAAGGGACCTCTTGTTGTTGCAGCTGTGCAGTCAGTTGTACAGTATATGTACCTGGTGAGGTAGACTATGGTCTTTTTCTTGAAGCAAATTAGTGTATTGGGCACAGCATACTTTCTTCATAAACTAAAATGTGATGAATGACATATTGGACCAATGTACCTATCACATACTACATCAACATTGGACTGGAGCTGGCTAGACAAACTGGCAAAACAAACGGGTGCCTTCAGGTCATCGTGTATGTTCTCGGTCTGACTCTGTAGCTACAGTACGGATAAAAGAGAAGAACTCATGTAACAGAGAACAGTGGGTCTGGTTTCAAAGACGCCCTCCTATTCTCTCCTCTCTGTTACCATGTACAGTGGCAAGAAAAAGTATGTGAGCTCTTTGGAATTACCTGGATTTCTGAATAAATTGGTCTGAGTCACAACAATAGGCAAACACAGTGTGCTTAAACTAATAACACACAAATTATTGTATTTTTCTTGTCTATATTGAATACATCGTTTAAACATTCACAGGGTAGGTTGGAAAAAGTATGTGATCCCCTAGGCTGATGACTTCTCCAAAAGCTAATTGAAGTCAGGAGTCAGCTAACCTGGAGTCCAATCAATGAGATGAGATTGGAGATGTTGGTTAGAGCTGCCCTGCCCTATAAAAAACACTCACAAAATGTGAGTTTGCTATTCACAAGAAGCATTGCCTGATGTGAACCATGCCGCAAACAAAAGACATCTCAGAAGACCTAAGATTAGGAATTGTTGACTTGTATAAAGCTGGAGTATCTCTAAAAGCCTTGATGTTCATCAGTCCACGGTAAGACAAACTGTCTATAAATGGAGAAAATTCAGCACTGTTGCTAATCTCCATAGGAGTGGCCGTCCTGCAAAGATGATTGCAAGAGCACAACGCAGAATTCTCAGTGAGGTTAAGAAGAATCCTAGAGTGTCAGCTAAAGACTTACAGAAATCTCTGGAACATGCTAACATCTCTGTTGACAAGACTACAATATGTAAAACACTAAACAAGATTGGTGTTCATGGGAGGACCATGGAAGAAACAACTGCTGTCTAAAAAAAACATTGCTGCACGTCTGAAGTTCGCAAAAGAGCATCTGGATGCAAAATATTCTGTGGACAGATTAAACTAGAGTTGAGTTGTTTGGAAGGAACACACAACACCGTTTGGCGAAAAAAGGGCACAGCACACCAACATCAAAACCTCATCTCAACTGTAAAGTATGGTGGAGGGAGCATCATGGTTTGGGGCTGCCTCAGGGCCTGGACAGCTTGCTATCATCGACGGAAAAATGAATTCCCAAGTTTATCAAGACATTTTGCAGGAGAATGTAAGTCTATATGTCCGCGAATTGAAGCTCAACAGAAGTTGGGTGATGCAACAGGACAACAACCCAAAACACAAATCAACATAAATCAACAACAAAATGGCTTCAACTGAAGAAAATACGCCTTCCGGAGTGGCCCAGTCAGAGTCCTGACCTCAACCCGATTGAGATGCTGTGGCATGACCTCAAGAGAGCGGTTCACACCAGACATCCTATGAATATTGTTGAACTGAAACAGTTTTGTAAAGAGGAATGGTCCAAAATTCCTCTTGACCGTTGTGCAGGTCTGATCCGCAACTACAGAAAATGTTTGGTTGAAGTTACTGCTGCAAAAGGATAGTTAACCAGTTATTAAATCCAAGAGTTCACATACTTTTTGTACTGTGAATGTTTACACAGTGTGTTCAATGAAGACATGAAGACATATAATTGTTTATGTGTAATTAGTTTAAGCAGACTGTGTTTGTCTACTGATGTGACTTAGATAAGATACCATTTTATGACCAATTTATGCAGAAATCCAGGTAATTCCAAAGGCCTCAGATACTTTTTCTTGCAACTGTACATTTTACGTAAGGCAATCCAATAATCAAGATTTTCAGATCTCTCTCTCTCTCTTTCTCCCCCCTTCCCCTTCTCTCTCCCCTTCTCTATCCATCATCTAGTCTAGTCTGGTCTGGTGAGGTCAGGTCACAGTGGCTCTGCACATCAGGCTTGTTGAGTTAAAAGGAGCAGGCAGAGGGAGTCAAAAGAAAGATGGATCCACTCTCCCCACACTCTCTCTATCAGCCTGTCTTCTCTCCATCTCCCTGTCTCTTCCCTCCTGACCTCCCCCCCCCCCCTCTTCTCTCTCAGGAACCAGCTGGGACTGGTGAAGGGTTTAATTTAAGAGAGTGGAGAATTCCATGGCAGGGTTCCACAGTAACTGACAGCAGGTGGGGTGGTGAGAGCGAGACCTGGGATAGGAGCTTCATAACCAGGACATCTCTGGGCCCTCTTACTCTCTCTCCAGTGGAGTAGAATTACCTCCCAAACATGATGTGTGAGACTGCAGTCACGGTAGATTATCGAGGCCAGAGATTATTTGTGTGGAGCCTAACGGAGCAAGCATACAGGACACTATAGGTTTCTACTTTCCCAGCCCTGGGTTTGCGCTCTGTTTGAGCATATTGAGCAGCCCAGTCGTAATAGAATAGATAGAGAATGTGGAAGGATGTGGACAGATGATACGGTAGGATAACCAGGCATACAGTCAGGCATGATCTAATACCAACACTGATAATGACACAGCCAGTGAGATAGTCTGAGATTGTCCTCTGATGTTCTGATAAGGCGTGAGTCTGAAATCCTGTGGATGTCTATATCATTAAATCTACAATCTGCTCCCAAGTCCTTAGAGAGTCTGTGGTTAGCTGTGACTGACAGGTGGACTCCAGCCCCCAGCCTCCACTTTATAGGCCCACTGCACATCATAATAGATGTCTTTCACTGTCATTACAGCCGATGGTATCAGTAATCAAATGATCATGATGTAGGATGATATAGTGGCTCATTTGGGTATGGTCCATTCTTGTGTTAGTAGCGCACAATGATGTTGGATCAGAACAAGGAGGGGTGACTTTAGGTACTAGCGGTGATTCCAGATCGCGTGAGTGGAATACGCCGTAGCTCCCCCTGTCATCTCTCTTCTCTCCCCCTTCATCCCCCTTTCTCTCCCTCTGGTAACCTCCCCTGCTCCTTGTCACTTCCAGGTTTTCCAAGCCGTCAGTCATGAAGCAGCTATGCGGAGTGGATTTAAGATGCATGCTGGACTAATTAAACACACACCCTTACGCGCACAAACACGCACACACACACACGGTGACAAAAATCCAGGCTCTGGGTCGGCGATGAGCCCTTTGTTTTTCTCCTTCCTTTCCATGGAGTCATTGTCAGAGAGAGGTCCCAAGTACTCCCTGCCAGAGGACCCCAAGTACTGAACTGTTAGGGAGTTTCGGCTTCTACAAACAGGCCGGGTGGTGGTGGTTTCAGGCCCAGGGTTCTTGGGCTTCTCTCATTCACTTTGTGTCGATGCCTTCGGGCCAGTGTCCAGGCCCAAACGAGTGGAATAAAAGCTGGAGAAATTGGAGGCATTTTTTGGGCCCGCCTAGCCTATTTCCTGGTTTTCCAACGTTGTTGAGGATCATTATTTTCATTTGGTCGTTATAAGAATTGGTCCGGGTTCAGATTTGTTTGTCCTGCGGTTGATGGATACTCTGCCTGGCATCGATACACGTTTTTGCACAAACTAGCTAATACACACCCATATACACCAAGACACACATTTACACATACACACACTCTGTGGGGGCGAGCAGCTCTTTCGAATGGCTCCAATTTACAGGCTGTCGTAAAACGATCCATTGGACTTATGTGGCTTACAGCGAAGCCACCGGGCCAAGCCTAACCTAGCTGAGTCCTGCCTAGCGACGTCCACACACACACACACACACACACACACACACACACACACAGTATATGCTTACATATGCACTTACATGCCAGTGACAACATCAGAGCCGTCTTCTTCTAACTAACCCTCCCAACGAACCTCCATCCTCCATCTCACCATGACAACATCTGTCTAATCACATGCCTTGATGTAAAGAAGTTATCACACTTGATTACCGTTCTCATTCATACAGAGCAGTGTGAGTCACGAGTCATGACATATCCACTCATTGAGTTTGCGATGAATGACATAATTGTTTATGCCTCAATTCATACAGTATGTCACCCGTTGCTCTTTTCCCTTTCAAACAGATCACACAGCCTCCTGCTCTCCCTTTCTATTAGCTCTCAACAGTCTTTATTAAGGCTCTGTACGAGAGAGAGTAGAGAAAGAGATTCTGACATGCTAATATCCTGGTTCTTTTTCATCCTGGTCCAAAGGAATATCACAGTTGCTGTGCCAGCGCTGAGCCCTACAATAGGTCAGGAGTATATCCCTAGACCCATCTCTCATACCAGCCAACACATGTATCTGCAGGCACACACACACACACACACACACACACACACACACACACACACACACACACACACACACACACACACACACACACACACACACACACACACACACACACACATACACACACACTAACCACAAATACCTGCTCATTTCTGTCCATGATTTATTATGTCTGAAAAGAGCAATGGATGCGAAAACATGCAGGGAGAGAAAAACAGTGGAGCCAGTGACCATGGTATGTAAAGCTGGATATGCACATAACATCCCCCAGATGGTCCACATATGCATTTCACTGCCTGCCCGCTGAATCCCTTCTTGACAAGTCAGTGTTGAAAAATGATACTAGCATTAAACAGGTCAGTGTGTGTGTTGAACACACACTGTAGCTGTGTCCAAACTCTGCCTTGCCTTCTACTTACTAAAATGACATACTGTGTACTAATCAATCATACTACATAGTAATATTTACAGCATAATGTTTAGTAAAAACATATGCAGTAACCAATAAATATCAACATACTTATCGTCCATACTGCGCCTGTTCCCTGTCAGTCGTTTATTTTTGTGGAGTGCGTACCCTATTCTGTCAAACACAAGTGGGTGTGAAAAGATTATTATCTTCCTCAATAGTGTGCAGCCTAAATAAGTATGACATCCTGGCATTTAAAGCATATTTAAAACATACTTTAAAACGTTCTATTTTTCCATTACCAAAAAGCCTACTATTAAGAACGCAAATATGGATATTAAGGACACAGCGCGTCTCTCTCTCTCTCTCTCTCTCTCACTCTCACACACACACACACACACACACACACACACACACACACACACACACACACACACACACACACACACACACACACACACACACACCTCGTGAGTTCAGGTTCATCACATCATCCTCAAAAGCATTTTTTGAAGTTCCCTGTTAATTACAACACAATGTGTTCATAGTCCAGCCATATCAACACATGGGATAAATCCTGAGGGATCACACTGAGAGAGAAAGCTCACCTGTCAGTGATGAACAACACACTACACAATAGCACAACTGTCAGACTGTGTGCGCAACTGGTCAACTAGAGTCAGGTGCAGGAGAGTAGAGATGAGTGAACAGGCACGCTTTAATTGGCAGATGCAAATCAGTCGGACGCAACAGCGTCACAACACTCCAGCCAAAGGCAAACGAGAATAGCGCACTGGTCACACAAAATAATGTACAACAATACAATAACAATACCCCCCAAAAAACAGCCTGACGCGTCACACAATAAACACAACGAACAATTACACACACAGACATGGGTGGGAATAGATGATAATATACACCTAGAGTGATGACGGGATGTAAAACAGGTGTGCGGGAAACGAAGACAAAACAAATGGAAAATTAAAGGTGGAGCGGCGATGGCTAGAAGACCGGTGACGTCGACCGCTGAGTGCCGCCCGAACAAGGAGAGGAGCCGACTTCGACAGGAGTCGTGACAACAACAAATCAAGTCATAACATGATACTGTATCAGCTAAGACACCCACAAAGCATCCTTTACAGTGACTATAGGATAATAAACCTACCCACATTTCCTACAAGCCAATTAGGCCTATGTGTTAAAGCTTGTAACAGTACGTAGAGTTGGGAGCTGCATAATGTAACCAGCTTTCCCAAATAATAGGGTGATGTTATAGCTATTAGGCGATAAATGATGTCTAGTTAAATTTCTAGTTAAACTGTGATTGATTCATACCATGTTTTTTCCAGGCTTCATTTTCTTTCACTTGGATACTGTGCCAACAGAAGATTCAGGCCTAGGACCTACGGTTCTATTAAATCTCAATCGCTGAACCAATTGAGACAAAATATGCAGCATTTACCGTGAATGCAGTCTCCACTAATGCAAGAACATTGACTTTACATTTTGATCACGCTGTAACGCTGTAACTGAGGTCGGTCCAGTGATGATTTAGCTTTATGGACAGCTGGGGAAATGGGAGCGGAGAGATTTCTCCATCCCTGCATAAACAACACTTAGGCCTCTCTGCCAGATGGATGCGGAGAGAGCTGCTCGCTCCAGACCAGAGCCACTGGCAGACACTGTGCAGGGGAGAGAGCTGCTCACTCCAGAGCAGAGCCACTGGCAGACACTGTGCAGGGGAGAGAGCTGCTCGCTCCAGAGCAGAGCCACTGGCAGACACTGTGCAGGGGAGAGAGCTGCTCGCTCCAGACCAGAGCCACTGGCAGACACTGTGCAGGGGAGAGAGCTGCTCGCTCCAGACCAGAGCCACTGGCAGACACTGTGCAGGGGAGAGAGCTGCTCACTCCAGAGCAGAGCCACTGGCAGACACTGTGCAGGGGAGAGAGCTGTTCGCTCCAGAGCAGAGCCACTGGCAGACACTGTGCAGGGGAGAGAGCTGCTCGCTCCAGAGCAGAGCCACTGGCAGACACTGTGCAGGGGAGAGAGCTGCTCGCTCCAGACCAGAGCCACTGGCAGACACTGTGCAGGGGAGCGGCTCGGGCTGCACAGTCAGACACACTGGCAGGGTTAGGAGAGGGGAAAGGAAAGGAGGGAGGGGGTGAGGAAAGGGGAGACCGTACAGGCAGGGGAGAGGCATGCTCGCTCCAGACCCACTGGCAGCAAACCTTAAAGACAGGGGAGAGGTGGAGGCTTCAGTCCAGAACCACTGGCAGGAAACCTTAAAGACAGGGAAGAGGGAGGCTTCAGTCCAGAACCACTGGCAGGAAACCTTAAAGACAGGGGAGAGGCATGCTCGCTCCAGACCCACTGGCAGCAAACCTTAAAGACAGGGGAGAGGTGGAGGCTTCAGTCCAGAACCACTAGCAGGAAACCTTAAAGACAGGGGAGAGGTGGAGGCCTCAGTCCAGAACCACTGGCAGGAAACCTTAAAGACAGGGGAGAGGTAGAGGCTTCAGTCCAGAACCACTAGCAGGAAACCTTAAAGACAGGGGAGAGGTGGAGGCCTCAGTCCAGAACCACTAGCAGGAAACCTTAAAGACAGGGGAGAGGTGGAGGCTTCAGTCCAGAACCACTGGCAGGAAACCTTAAAGACAGGGAAGAGGTGGAGGCTTCAGTCCAGAACCACTGGCAGGAAACCTTAAAGACAGGGGAGAGGTGGAGGCTTCAGTCCAGAACCACTGGCAGGAAACCTTAAAGACAGGGGAGAGGTGGAGGCTTCAGTCCAGAACCACTGGCAGGAAACCTTAAAGACAGGGGAGAGGTGGAGGCTTCAGTCCAGAACCACTGGCAGGAAACCTTAAAGACAGGGGAGAGGTAGAGGCTTCAGTCCAGACCCACTGGCAGTAAACCTTAAAGACAGGGAAGAGGTGGAGGCTTCAGTCCAGAACCACTGGCAGCAAACCTTAAAGACAGGGGAGAGGTGGAGGCTTCAGTCCAGAACCACTGGCAGCAAACATTAAAGACAGGGAAGAGGTGGAGGCTTCAGTCCAGAACCACTGGCAGCAAACATTAAAGACAGGGAAGAGGTGGAGGCTTCAGTCCAGAACCACTGGCAGTAAACCTTAAAGACAGGGGAGAGGTGGAGGCTTCAGTCCAGAACCACTGGCAGCAAACCTTAAAGACAGGGGAGAGGTAGAGGCTTCAGTCCAGAAACACTGGCAGATTGTGCATGGAAGAGAGGTTGAGGAGACCAGGCCAGGAGACACATGGAGAGTCTTCCACTGACCACAAACCACTAATAACTGTGAGAACATGGTCAGCAGAACGAACAAGACCACATAAACACAAAGAGACCATCGTGAGAACACAGCTGGTACAGCTGGTACTGAATATAATAACTTGTAGCACAAGGAAGTCAGCTTGTGTCACAATACAGTATTCAGTTTCATCTTTAAGATACAATAAAGCAACAGATATGAGAAAACTCATCAGAATCGATAGCCCCCTGAGGGCCTGAACAGAGTGGAGTCATTCACAAAGATAACAAACAACCATAACAAACGTTTTTTTTCTATTTTTCTTATTTTTTCAAAACTATTTTAATAAAATGTACAAACAATATAAACATAAACATACACAGACAAAACACAACAGACTGATGCACACAAACATCAAGGACATCATCCCTGCCCATCACCCCTGCTCCCAACGCCTCCATCTCCAGCACCACTTCTACATGACTCCAAACTGCATCCCTCCGCCCTTCTCTGTTGCCTACACCCTTTCAATATTCAAATAATAATGCATTTAAGCAATTATTATTATCTTTTACTCACCCTCAGGCCAAGGGCCAACGATGTGTCCCCAAACACACACACACACACACACACACACACACACACACACACACACACACACACACACACACACACACACACACACACACACACACACACACACACACACACACACACACACAGGGCTGTTGTGGTGACCGTATTACCGCCACACCTCCAGTCATGGGTCATGACAGCTTTAAAATTGTACTTTTAAAACTCAGATCACTGTGATTTGATCAATTTGAAGAAAGAAGTTCAACAGGTTGAAACTGAATGGAAAATATGGTCATTGTGGATGTCTAACGAAATGGACAGAGATCTCATATGTATAATTAGAGCTTATACATATGCATAGGCCTATATATATGAGGCCAAGCTTGAAAAAAAAACCCATAAAATAATAATTATACAGTACATAGAGCATGCAGAATAACATTTTTTTTTAACGGATTTAAAATGTATTTAATCAGTTAGCCTATAAACATATTCTAGTAATCACTTTTGAGTGTGGACTGTATAATTATGCATACTAGATGGACTGGTTACCTTATGCTACACTCCAAAGTTGGGTCAATAGTGCATGCTGCGATGCTGTTGGTTCAATAGTGCATTTCTATCGGTTTTTGAATAGCCTGGTAGTACCCAGGGAATTTTGGGGATTTTCATAATTTTTTATATTTTCATGATTAATAATAGGCTACAGAATATTTCACCACCGTGTGTTTCCATCTACTTCCCCTCTCTCATTCATGACTTGCTCCAGCACGCAGAGAAGAGCTGTCAACAGTTGAATTAATTATGTTTTGTTGTGAAAACATGTTACTTTCGATGTTCCCGAACAGATGTCACTTGATTAAGCACTTGTTATGTGCAGGAACAGTGTTGGGGAGCCCATAGCAAACAGAGTTTGGGCGGAATATCACCTGTTGCGCAGGGAGAGACTGCATGCCCCTCAAACAGTGGTTGATGCATGGAGTGAAATAACCAAAGTAGCCTACCTGAGCGAACAGGTGGGAAAGCGCCTCCATTCGGTACTCCAGAGCATAGCGGGTGATGTATTTTTTCCCTGCACCTGTTCCTGCACACTTAAAAATGGGCCATTTTGAAACTAATTTAACATGTTAGTAAAGACAATACTAAATTGAGAATAGTCTGATGGGTGATAATGATCAATTGAGGAGAGAACAGTGTGTGCAGCCTGAGGTAAGGAACAGTGTACAAGCTTTTTTTGCGACTTTCTCAAGTAATCAATAGCCTATAGCCGCATCATGCATCCCATATACAGTATGTTTTGATTTGTAAGATATTCTAAGGTTTGAATTATTAACAATTAAAGTTGCAAAATAACAATAATAATCTAGCGCAGCCTATAGTATCTGTTTCAAATTATCACATGCATGCTCAACATAGCTTTCATATGCGCAATGATAAAAATATCCTTTAAATTTTATTCAGCTAAGTTAAATTATATTCTTCTTACTATGAAATCATATAATATAAAATAAGCCTATCATGTCTGCTAAATGAACAAGCCTACAGCCTATGGCATGCCGCATAGCCAGATAACATACAGTAGGCCAACTCATATTCTGTTAATCTGAAAACATTTTCTTCATATCATGTTTCTTTAGGCCTACCTAAAAAAAAGAATGGATTTATTTATATGGTGTTTATGAAGTAGATTTATTATACTTATTAAAATGTAGATGTTCCAAAGGCATCCATAAGCAGCGTGTATGTGTGGAGGGGTGGAGATGCTATGCTTGTTTATGTTAATTATTATTTTGCATGACAATAATCGTATGACAAAATTTAATGACTGCCACATCGCACGGACACACACACACACACACACACACACACACACACACACACACACACACACACACACACACACACACACACACACACACACACACACACACACACACACACACACACACACACACACACTTGGGCCATCTGGGATTAACAAAGCCTAGCTCTTCTTCTGTTGGCTAAGCACTCACATCATATCTTTCACTCACTATCTTTTTTTCTTACTCCCTCTGTCATTTTCTCACTCTTCTCCAATCATTTTTTGTCATGGTGTTCCAGTCTCTCTCATTGTTCTCTCTCAATCATCCCTCTATCTTTTTCTCATCCCTCCCTCTTTCTCAACCCCATCTCGCTCAGTTCTATCCATCCTCTCTCATCTCTCTGAGTCACTCCTTCCTAGGTGAATTCAACATCCCTTCTCAAAGGATAACAATAGAGCTTCGGGTCAGCCTTTTTTTCAAATCCCAGGAAGCTCACATACAGAGAAACACCCTCCAATATTTCACTGCTTCATTTTGCAATATGATAATGTGGAGTCTTCTGAGTCGGACGTTTGACTGGTTCTGTGAGATCATTACAGACAGATACAGACAGTAGGTCAGCCCAGCTGTGTACAGTACAGTCTGACCTGGCCTGCAGCCCTGTCCTATGAAGAGTGACCTGCAGCCCTGACCTATGAGGAGTGCCTGCAGGCCTGACCTATGAGGAGTGTCTGCAGCCCTGACCTATGAGGAGTGCTTGCAGCCCTGACCTATGAGGAGTGTCTGCAGCCCTGACCTATGAGGAGTGTATGCAGCCCTGACCTATGAGGAGTGTATGCAGCCCTGACCTATGAGGAGTGTCTGCAGCCCTGACCTATGAGGAGTGTCTGCAGCCCTGACCTATGAGGAGTGCTTGCAGCCCTGACCTATGAGGAGTGTATGCAGCCCTGACCTATGAGGAGTGTCTGCAGGCCTGACCTATGAGGAGTGTCTGCAGCCCTGACCTATGAGGAGTGCTTGCAGCCTGACCTATGAGGAGTGTCTGCAGCCCTGACCTATGTGGAGTGTATGCAGCCCTGACCTATGAGGAGTGTCTGCAGGCCTGACCTATGAGGAGTGTCTGCAGCCCTGACCTATGAGGAGTGTCTGCAGCCCTGACCTATGAGGAGTGCTTGCAGCCCTGACCTATGAGGAGTGTCTGCAGGCCTGACCTATGAGGAGTGTCTGCAGCCCTGACCTATGAGGAGTGCTTGCAGGCCTGACCTATGAGGAGTGTCTGCAGCCCTGACCTATGAGGAGTGTCTGCAGCCCTGACCTATGTGGAGGAGTGCCCTGCAGTGTCTGCAGGCCTGACCTATGAGGAGTGTCTGCAGCCCTGACCTATGAGGAGTGCTTGCAGCCCTGACCTAAAAGTGTCTGCAGCCCTGACCTATGAAACCTTGCAGGCCTGACCTATGTGGCTGTATGCAGGCCTGACCTATGTGGAGTGTATGCAGCCCTGACCTATGAGGAGTGTCTGCAGGCCTGACCTATGAGGAGTGTCTGCAGGCCTGACCTATGAGGAGTGTCTGCAGGCCTGACCTATGAGGAGTGTCTGCATGCCTAACCTATGATGCTTGCCTGCAGCCCTGGCCTACACTCTTAGAAAAAAGGTGCTATCTAAAACCTAAAA